>NC_058524.1:120085291-120245291 GCF_904849725.1 Hordeum vulgare subsp. vulgare | reverse complement strand
GCATCCATGTTGGTCGAGAAACCGTACACGGATCCGAAGGAAAAGTACGAGCAGAATAAGGGGAAGAAGAAGATCCAGGAGGGTCTTCGGTTAGAGGGTCTATCGGACACTAGGTCAGAGGAGACGCTGGCTCCCTACAACCTGGAGGGAGAGTAAGAAGATGATGAGGAGGAGGTGAGCGACTCCTCCCATACGAGGAAGAGAACGGTGTCCGAAGACACTGAGGGAGATCCGGCTCCCATTGGTCCGAAGAAGCAACGTAGGCCCCCCACAACCCTATTTTAAGATATTCCAGATTCAGACGAGGAGTCCGAGGATGAAGCACCGGTCCCCCGGAGGACCCTCAAGGTGAAACCCCGAGCACGAAGGTACTTATCCAAAAATCCGAATACTCCATTTTTATAAATGTCCTGGATCTAACAACTATGCCCATTTTCTATATTGGAGCCTAAAACGTGACTTCCCCACCGATCAGATTTCGGAGGGGAGTCTTTGTGAGCCAATTTGGATGTAAGTGGGACTGGCTCACCCCACACCCCTCCCCTGCCACCGAGGGGATCTGGGAGGTGTTGTCTCGAGAAGCTCCCCCCGAGGCATAAACCAAGGCCCGGGGCGACGATATCATGGCCGAGGCTGACACCCCGGCCGCAAAGGTCCAGGAGAATGAACCCCTCCTGGTAAGAAAGGAAAGAGGGTCCGGACCTTCCAAGTATCCTCCGAAGACAACTCAGGAAGCCCCTCCATCTCCGGTGACGTTAGTAGTAGTTTCTTCATGAAAGGATATTGATACACCACACCCGGAGCCGTCTACAACGGAGCAATTTCGAACTAGGTGGCCGACCCTGAGGGAGGAGGGTCTGAATGACTCTTCCATTCCCGAAGAGTGCCGCACTCATTAGAGAGTGGTATTGAAAAGCATTGAGTCTGTTGACAGTGGTCTGAAAGACACTTTCGATGTGTTGCTCGCAGGCATCAAGGTAATTCACACACTCTTTTTCCTTTACAAAGTACTTCTGCTTTTTGTATTATCTATAAGAAATGTTGTAATAAATAGACCCCGAGCCTTGTGTGAGTTAGGGAAAAACACATGCGGTTGTGAGAATAGTTTGGAAAAAGTTGCACGTAGCCCCCAGGACTGTGATAGGATGATAAAAAAATCATCCTAGCAGAGGATTTCGAAAAAATCTTAAAACTTTTAGAGTCTAAAAAATGTTTATGTGCAGGCTTCAACCTTGGCCGCAACCCCCAACTCCTTGGATCTAGCGGAAATGAACCGGAAACTAAAAGTTTCCAAAGAATAGATGGACCACATCAACAAGAAGTTTGAGGATGCACAAGGTAAGTGTTTAAGCCTTAGTTTTCTCAGAAAAGTGAGGTGTTGTAGTATTTTCCCTCTAAGTGTGATTTATTTGCGTGACCATCATAACTGTAGCTCCTGATGTCGAGTGGCTCAAATACGAACTAGACAAGGTCAAGTATGAGGCTATCAAACAAAGAGCGGTGGCCAAACATGCCAAGGCTGCTAGTGAGAAGTCCGAGACTAGGGTTAGTGAGGTCCAGCAAGAGCTCAAGGAAGCCGTCACGAGAAATGAGGCCCTAGAGCATAAGAACAAAGAAAACTCTTTTGAGATGACCTCGGTAACCACCGCACTCCAAGAAGCAAAGAAGGAGGCACACGAACTTCAAAGAGAGATCCATCAGATCAAGCAAATTGTAGATGGTAAGAGACATTTACTGTTAGAGCATATTTCTCCATATGTGGTTTTGGTAATTTATGACAATTCCTATGGACTAATGGTTGCCTTAAGTTATATTTATAGGATTTGTCCAAAGGCACTTCTTGAAGTCCATCTATTGGGTTCAAGGAGTTTATATGAAGACCAAGGTGGCATTCAAGGTATTATCCAAAGAATGGTCATAGAGACACAAGGTTGATCAAGATCGCGAGACAAAAAGTAAATCAAGATGATCAACACACAAAGCGTACAAGATGTACCGAGAGGGATCAAGTGATCCCATGGTATGGTAAGCATTGTCCATTACGTATTTGTGTACTAACCCATGGTCTTCGTGAGAGTTCTATGTGTGGTTAGGTGTGTTTCCATGGGCTTGCGTCAAGAGTAAGATCTCATACAACCCATGGAGCATGACGTCAAGTGGTGGAGGATGGTGGCAATGGACTTGTGAAGATATGCTGAAGAGCGGCTCACCCATAGTGTGTATGGGGGAGCAATCAGCTAGTCTTCATCAAGCCAACACAATCAATAAAGGTGGTCCATCTTGAGGAAGCCAAGATCATCGTCATCTAGCTCAAGAGGACGAGGTGCAAGGTATAGGTTTGCCCTTGATAGGTTTTCTGTTTTAGGATAGATTGTTGTACTGTCAAGGGGGGCTCTCAAGTGAGTAGCGTGATCGTATCATTCGTTGAGAGCTCAAACCATTTGCATCCTTGCATCATACTTCTTGGTTCTTGTTTGATGTTTCTGTTTGTGAGTTTTAGAGCTTATGGTCATCTTCATGACAAGCTCCGGTTCATCGAAAATGGAGTCCATATGCATCTTCTATGATGTTTTCGATGTTGGAGTTTTTGTCGGTTCTTCATTCATAGAGGTCTCACATCTCTATATCATTGGCATTTTCATAACTGCATGTTTTAAGATTTTCATTCGTTGTTTGGATAGATCTTGTCGTCCTGAATCCAACAAGCTTGGGTTTGCTCGATTTGGAGCTCGCATGCGAAAGTTGTGGTTGTTTCAGTGGCGAGCGGTAGTACCACTCCAGTCCTAGCGGTAGTACCGCCAGGGGCAGCGGTAGTACCGCTCCGGGTGGGCGGTAGTACCACTTCGGGACGGTAGTACCTCTCTGTGAGTGGTTGTTCTCCGTCGGACTTTCTGCGAAGACTTTCTCTAGCGGTAGTACCGCCAGGGCTAGCGGTAGTACCGCCAGGGGCAATCATAGTACCGCTAGGGCTAGCTATAGTATCGCCAAGGCTAGCGGTACTACCGCCGGGGCAACGGTAGTACCTCTGTGCTCGGGCTATAAGTCGGCGTAACGGTCTGATTCTTTCCCCCACTATATAAAGGGGTCCTTCTTCCCCCTTGGTGTTTTCTGATCCGTTGAGATCGTGTTCTTCCCCCATTGTTGACCTTCTTAGAGCTTGCTAACTCTCAATCCCTCCAATGATTCTTGCTAGTTCTTGAGGGAAAAGAGAGAGGAGATCTAGATCCACATCTCCACCAATCACTTTCTCCTCTATGTGAGGGGAACCCCTTGGATCTAGATCTTGGAGTTCTTTGTGAGCTCCTTGTTCTTCCTCTCATATTTCTCCATAGCTTTTGTTGTTGTGGAGGGATTTGAGTGTGAGGGACTTGAGGAGATTACGGTGGCCTTAGTGGCATCTTGGGGAGCATTGTGCCTCCACACCGCTCCAACGGAGATTAGCATCCGCAAGGGTGTGAACTTTGGAATACATCATCGTCTCCGCGTGCCTCGGTTATCTCTTACCCAAACCCTTTACTTATGCACTTTACTTTGTGATAGCCATATTGTTTATTGTCATATATCTTGCTATCACTTAGTTGTTTATCTTGCTTAGCATAAGTTGTTGGTGTACATAGGTGAGCCTAGTTGTTTTAGGTTTTGTGCTTGACAAATTAAACGTTAGTTTTATTCCGCATTTGTTCAAGCCTAAACCGTAATTATTTTAAAGCGCCTATTCACCCCCCTCTAGGCAACATCCACGTCCTTCCAATTGGTATCCGATCTAGGTCTCTCTTTATTAGGTTTAACCACCTAGAGAGTAAGGATGTCGACTAGGGGTTTAGGATTCACTAACACTCTTAATTTCGATGGCACAAATTTTGATGTTTGGGTAATTCGCATGCTTAATCACTTTCGGGTCTTGGACCCAAATTTAGAGCAAATTGTAGATATGGATTTTTCTCCTCCAAAGGATTCTCAAAATATATCTTTAGAGGATGAGAAAAACTCTCATCTCGATGCTCAAGCTTTTAATGTGCTTATTGATGCTTTGAGCAATGCAGTTATATTTCAACTCATGTCATTCCGGGATGCTCATGAGTTGTGGACAAAACTTCAAGATAAATATGGTACGTCCAAGATTTTGGGAATGATTGTTCTCCCTCCACCTCCGGTCGTGTGCTCTTCTCAACTTCATCTACTTCACCTACATGTGGGTTGCCACAAGGTAATGATATGGTTAGTAGTGGTGATCATTGCAATGATGATAGTGGGTTTATTATTGACGATCCTTCTTCACTATATTATTGCAATGCTTCATCTTTGGGCATTAACACTTCGAGCACTCTAAATGTTTTACATGCTTGTGTTGATAGTCCTTGCATATCATGTAAAAACTTCTTGACTAAATCTCATGATAATATGCTTCCTATATATTGTTGCCATGATAAAAATGTATATATTTCCACGAGTTGTTGTGCTAACAATGTAGAGGAAATTCATCACTCCATGGAACAAGATGTGGCCTTGAATGATGCTTCAAGGGATCCTACATCATCATCTACTGTTACTCACTTTTGCCTTATGGCTAAGGATTCAAAGGTATCTCCTACTTTGAATCCCAATGTATCTCATGATGATGATGTTGATGGATGAGAATAATGATGAAGAGAGTGATTGTAACATCCCAAATTTCCAATTTGGATTGTTATACATTAGATCATCATTACATATTGATACGTCCATTTTGCATCATGCTTTCATGTTGATATTTATTGCTTTTTGGGCTGTTATTTCACTTCATGGTACAATACTTATGCCTCTTCTCTCTTATTTTGCAAGGTTTACATGAAGAGGGAGAATGCCGGCAGCTGGAATTCTGGCCTAAAAATGGAGCAAGTTTGAGATACCTATTCTGTGCAACTCCAAACGCCGTAAAAATCAACGAGGATTTTTTTCGGGAATTATAAGAAATACTGGGCCAAAGAAGTGCAAGAGGGGCGCCAACAGGTGGCCACAAGCCTTCTAGGCGCGGCCACCCCCCTGGCCGCGCCTAGGGGGCTTGTGGGCACCCAACTGACCCTTTGCCCCCCCTCTTCTGCTATATGAATGGTTTCGTCCGGGAAAAAATCAAGAGGCGGCTTTTTCGTGGATTCGCCGCCGCCACGAGGCGGAACTTGAGCAGAACCAATCTAGAGCTCCGGCAAGAAGATCCTGCCGGGGAAACTTCCGTCCCGGAGGGGGAAATCGTCGCCATCGCCATCACCAACACTCCTCTCATCGGAGGGGACTCATCACCATCAACATCTTCATCAGCACCATCTCATCTCCAAACCCTAGTTCATCACTTGTAACCAATCTCCGTCTCGCGACTCCGATTGGTACTTGTAAGGTTGCTAGTAGTGTTAATTACTCTTTGTAGTTGATGCTAGTTGGATTACTTGGTGGAAGAGTTTATGTTCAGATCCTTGATGCTACTCATTAACTCTCTGGTCATGAATATGATTATGCTTTGTGAGTAGTTACTTTTGTTCCTGAGGACATGGGATAAGTCATGCTAATAGTAGTCATGTGAATTTGGTATTCATTCGATATTTTGATGTGTTGTATGTTGTTTTTCCTCTAGTGGTGTTACGTGAACGTCAACTACATAACACTTCACCATTATTTGGGCCTAGAGGAAGACATTGGGAAGTAGTAAGTAAATGATGGGTTGCTAGAGTGACAAAAGCTTAAACCCTAGTTTATGTGTTGCTTCGTAAGGGGCTGATTTGGATCCACTAGTTTAATGTTATGGTTAGACTTTGTCTTAATTCTTCTTTCGTAGTTGCGGATGCTTGCGAGAGGGGTTAATTATAAGTGGTATGCTTGTCCAAGTAAGGGCAGTACCCAAGCGCCGGTCCACCCACATATCAAACTATCAAAGTAACGAACACGAATCATATGAACATGATGAAAACTAGCATGACAGAAATTCCCGTGTGTCCTCGGGAGCGTTTTTCCTCCTATAAGACTTTGTCCAGGCTTGTCCCGTGCTACAAAAGGGATTGGACCACTTTGCTGCACCTTTGCTAATTTTGTTACTTGTTGCTTCCTACGAATCATCTCACCGCACAACCACTTGTTACCGATAATTTCGGTGCTTGCAGATTTTACCTTCCTGAAAACCACTTGTCAGATCCTTTTGCTCCTCGTTGGGTTCGACACTCTTACTTATCGAAAGGACTACGATTGATCCCCTATACGTGTGGGTCATCAAGACTCTTTTCTGGTGGTGTTGTCGGGGAGTGAAGCGCCTTTGGTAAGTGGAATTTGGTAAGGAAACATTCATATAGTGTGCTGAAATTTATTGTCACTTGTCAGTATGGATTCTAATCCTTTGAGGGGCTTGTTCGGGGTATCTTCACCTCGATTGGAAGCACAAAGAGTTGCTCCTCAACCTGCTGCACCTACTGAAAATATTTGCTTTGAATTTCCTTCGGGTATGCTTGAGAAACTGCTGGCTAATCCTTTTTACAGGAGATGGAACATCAAATCCAGACTTGCATCTAATCTATGTAGATGAAGTTTGTTGTTTATTTAAGCTTGCAGGTTTGCCCGAGGATGAGGTCAAGAAGAAGGTATTTCCTTTATCTTTGAAGGATAAGGCGTTGACATGCTATAGGCTATGTGATGATACTGGATCATGGGACTACAATCGGTTGAAATTGGAATTTCATCAAAAGTTTTATCCTATGCATTTAGTGTTGGGGAACGTCGCATGGGAAACAAAAATTTTCCTACATGCACGAAGACCTATCATGGTGATGTCCATCTATGAGAGGGGATTTCCGATCTACGTACCCTTGTTGATCGCTCAGCAGAAGCGTTAAGAAACGCGGTTGATGTAGTGGAACATCCTCACGTCCCTCGATCCGCCCCGCGAACTGTCCCACGAACCGTTCCGCGATCCGTCCCACGATCCGCTCCGATCTAGTGCCGAACGGACGGCACCTCCGCGTTTAGCACACGTACAGCTCGACGATGATCCCGGCCTTCTTGATCCAGCAAGAGAGACGGAGAGGTAGATGAGTTCTCCAGCAGCATGACGGCGCTCCGGAGGTTGGTGGTGATCTAATCTCAGCAGGGCTCCGCCCGAGCTCTGCAGAAACGCGATCTAGAGGAAAAATCGTGGAGGTATGTGGTCGGGCTGCCGTGGCAAAAGTTGTCTCAAATCAGCCCTAATAGCTCCATATATATAGGAGGAGGGGAGGGGAGGCTTGCCTTGAGGCTCAAGGAGCCCCAAGGGCTGCGCCACCAAGGGGAGGAGGAGTCCTCCTCCAATCCTAGTCCAACTAGGATTGGAAGGTGGAGTCCTTCTCTTCCTTCCCACCTCCTTTTTTTCTTTTCTCTTTGATTTTCTATCTATGGCGCATAGGGCCTTCTTGGGCTGTCCCACCAGCCCACCAATGGCTGGTGTGCCACCCCCAAGGCCTATGGGCTTCACCGGGGTGGGCTTCCCCCCCGGTGAACATCCGGAACCCATTCGTCATTCCCGGCACATTCCCGGTAACTCCGAAAACCTTCCGGTAATCAAATGAGGTCATCCTATATATAAATCTTCTTTTCCGGACCATTCCGGAAACCCTTGTGATGTCTGTGATCTCATCCAGGACTCCGAACAACATTCGGTAACCAACCATATAAGTCAAATACGCATAAAACAACGTCAAACCTGAAGTGTGCAGACCCTGCGGGTTCGAGAACTATGTAGACATGACCTGAGTGACTCCTCGGTCAATATCCAATAGCAGGACCTGGATGCCCATATTGGATCCTACGTATTCTACAAAGATCTTATCGTTTGAACCTCAATGCCAAGGATTCATATAATCCCGTATATCATTCCCTTTGTCCTTCGGTATGTTACTTGCCCGAGATTCGATCGTCAGTATCCGCATACCTATTTCAATCTTGTTTACCGACAAGTCTCTTTACTCGTTCCGTAATACAAGATCCCGCAACTTACACTAAGTCACATTGCTTGCAAGGCTTGTGTGTGTTGTTGTATTACCGAGTGGGCCCCGAGATACCTCTCCATCACCCGGAGTGACAAATCCCAGTCTCGATCCATACTAACTCAACGAATACCTTCGGAGATACCTGTAGAGCATCTTTATAGTCACCCAGTTACGTTGTGACGTTTGATACACACAAAGCATTCCGCCGGTGTCAGTGAGTTATATGATCTCATGGTCATAGGAACAAATGCTTGACACGCATAAAACAGTAGCAACAAAACGACACGATCAACATGCTACGTCTATTAGTTTGGGTCTAGTCCATCACATGATTCTCCTAATGATGTGATCCCGTTATCAAGTGACAACACTTGCCTATGGTCAAGAAACCTTGACCATCTTTGATCAACGAGCCAGTCAACTAGAGGCTTACTAGGGACAGTGTTTTGTCTATGTATCCACACATGCACTGTGTTTCCAATCAATACAATTATAGCATGGATAATAAACAATTATCATGAACAAAGAAATATAATAATAACTAATTTATTATTGCCTCTAGGTCATATTTCCAACAGTCTCCCACTTGCACTAGAGTCAATAAGCTAGTTCACATCACCATGTGATTCCAACGAATCCAACACCCATATAGTTATGGGGTCTGATCACGTCTTGCTCGTGAGAGAGGTTTTAGTCAACGGTTCTGAAACTTTCAGATCCGTGTGTTCTGTACAAATCTTTATGTCATCTTATAGATGCTGCTACTATGTGCTATTCGGAAATACTCCAAATATCTACTATACGAATCCGTTTCACTACTCATAGTTATTCGGATTAGTGTCAAAGCTTGCATCGACGTAACCCTTTACGACAAACTCTTTAACCACCTCCATAATCGAGAAAAAATCCTTAGTCCATCAATTACTAAGGATAAATTTTGACCGCTGCTAGTGATTCAATCATGGATCACTCTGTGTACCTCTCAACAGACTTTGATTCAAGGCACACATCAGGTGCGGTACCCAGCATGGCATACTTCAGATTCTACGTCCAAGGCATAGAAGAGGACCTTCGTCTATTCTCTTTATTCTGCCGGGGTCGGGTTTTGAGTCTTACTCAAATTCACACCTCACAACGCAACCAAGAACTCCTTCTTTGCTGATCTATTTTGAACTCCTTCAAAAACTTGTCAAGGCATGCATCTTGTTGAAACTTCTATTAAGCGCTTTCGATCTATCTCCATAGATCTTTGATTCTCAACGTTCAAGTAGCGCAATCCAAGTATTCCTTTGAAAAATCCTTTCAAACAACCTTGTATGCTTTACAGAAATTCTACATTACTTCTGATCCACAATATGTCAACCACATATACTTATCAGAAATTCTATAGTGCTCCCACTCACTTCTTTGGAAATACAAGTTTCTCATAAACCTTGTACAAACCCAAAATCTTTGATCATCTCATCAAAGTGTATATTCCAACTCCGAGATGCTTGTACCAGTCCATTGAAGGATTGCTGGAGCTTGCATACTTGCTAGTATCTTTAGGATCGACAAAACCTCCTGGTTGTATCACATACAATGTTTGCTCAAGGAAACCGTCGAGGAAACAATGTTTTGACATCCTATGTGCAATATTTCATAAATAATGCAGCAACTACTAACATAATTCTAACAGACTTTTAGCATCGCTACGAGTGAGAAAGTCTCATCATAGTCAACTGTTTGATCTTGTCGGAAACATCTTTGCGACAAGTCGAGCTTTTCTTAATAGTGACTTATCACCATCATCGTCTATCTTCCTTTTAAATATCCATCTTTACTCAATAGTCCTATGACCATCAAGTAGTTCTTCCAAAGTCTACACTTTGTTTTCATACATGGATCCTCTCTTGGATTTCATGGCTTCCGGCCATTTGTCGGAATCCAGGCCCACCATTGCTTTCTCCATAACTCGTAGGTTCACTGTTGCTCAACAACATGACCTCGAAGACAGGGTTACCGTACCACTCTGCATTAGTATGCGACCTTGTCAACCTATGAGGCTTTTAGTAAATTGATCCGATGCTCGATGATCACCATCATCAGCTTTCACTTCAATTGGTGTAGGCGCCACAGGAACAACTTCCTGCGCCCTGCTACACACTGGTTGAAGTGATGGTTCAATAACCTCATCAAGTTCTACCACCCTCCCACTCAATTCTTTCGAGAGAAACGTTTCCTCAAGAAAAGATCCGTTTCTAGAAACAAACACTTTGCTTTCGAATCTGAGATAGGAGATGTACCCAACTGTTTTGGATATCCTATGAAGATGCATTTATCCGCTTTGGGTTCGAGCTTATCAGACTGAAACTTTTTCACATAAGTATCGAAGCCCCAAACTTTCAAGAAACGACAGTTTAGATTTCTCTAAACCTCAGTCTATACTGTGTCATCTCAACGGAAATACGCGGTGCCCTATTTAAAGTGAATGCGGTTGTCTCTAATGCATAACCCATAAACGATAGTGGTAATTCGATAAGAGACATCATAGCATGCATCATATGAAATAGTGTGTGGCTATGACGTTCAGACACATCATCACACTATGATGTTCCAGCTGGCATGAACTGCGAAACAATTTCCACATTGTCTTAACTGCGTACCGAAACTCGTAACTCAGATATTCATTTCTATGATCATATCGTAGACAGTTTATCCTCTTGTTACGACGAACTTCACTCCTGAAACAGAATTGAACTTTTCAATATTTCAGACTTGTGATTCGTTAAGTAAACACTCTTGTATCTACTCAAATCGTCATTGAAGTAAGAACATAATGATATCCACTGCGTGCCTCAGCACCCATTGGACTGCATACATCAAAATGTATCACTTCCAACAAGTTAATATCTTGTTTCATCTCAATGAGAACAAGGCCTTGCTCATGTGGTATGATTTGCATGTCACTAGTGATTCAAAATCAAGTGAGTATAAAGATCCATCAGCATGGAGCCTCTTCATGCAATTTATACCAACATGACTCAAGCGGCAGTGCCACAAGTAAGTGGTACTATCATCATTACCTCGTATCTTTTGGCACCAATATCAGGAACATTTGTAACACTACGATCGAGATTCAATAAACCATTGAAGGTGATTATTCAAGTAAATAGAGTAACCATTATTATCTTTAAATGAATAATCGTATTGCAATAAACACGATCCAATCAAGTTCATGCTTAACGCAAGCACCAAATAACAATTATTTAGGTTTAACACCAATCCCGATGGTAGAGGGAGTGTGCGACGTTTGATCATATCAACCTTGGAAACACTTCCAACACGTATCGTCACCTCGCCTTTAGCTAGTCTCCGTTTATGCCGTAGCTTCCATTTCGTGTTACTAATCACTTAGAAACCGAACCGGTATCCAATACCCTCGTGCTACTAGGAGTACTAGTAAAGTACACATCAACATCATGTATATCAAATATACTTCTTTCGACTTTTGCCAGCCTTCTTATCTACCAATTATCTAGAGTTGCTCCGCCTCAGTGACCGTTCCCCTCATAAGAGAAGCACTTAGTCCCGGGCTTGGGTTTAATCTGGGGTCTCTTCATTAGTGCAGCAACTGTTTTGCCATTTCACGAAGTATCCCTTCTAGCCCTTGCCTTTCTCGAAACTTAGTGGTTTTACTAACCATCAACTATTGATGCTCCTTCTTGATTTCTACTTTCGCAGTGTCAAACATCGCGAATCGCTCAAGGATCATTGTATCTATCCTTGATATGTTTATAGTTCAACACGAAGCTCTCACAGCTTGGTGGGAGTGACTTTGGAGAACCATCACTATCTTATCTGGAAGATCAACTCCCACTTGATTCAAGCGATTGTTGTACTCAGATAATCTGAGCACACGCTCAATGATTGAACTTTTCTCCTCTACTTCGTGGACAAAGAATCTTGTCGGAGGTCTCATACCTCTTAACAAGGGCACAAGCATAAAATCACAATTTCATCTCTTTAGAACATATCTTATGTTCCGTGACGTTTCAAAACGTCTTCGGCGCCTTGCTTCTAAGCCATTAAGTATTTTGTACTGAACTATCGTGTAGTCATCAGAAACGTGTATGTCAGATGTTCATAACATCTACAGACGACGCTCGAGGTGCAGCACACCGAGTGGTGCATTAAGGACAAGCCTTCTGCGCAGCAACGAGGACAATCCTCGGCTTTACAGACTCAGTCTGCAAAGTTTGCTACTATCATCTTTCAACTAAATTTTCTCTAGGAACATATAAAAATAGTAGAGCTATAGCGCAAGCTACATCGTAATTCGCAAAGACCATTAGACCATATTCATGACAATTAGTTCAATTTATCATATTACTTAAGAACTCCCACTCAAAAAGTACATCTCTCTAGTCATTTGAGTGGTACATGATCCAAATCCACTATCTCAAGTCCGATCATCACGTGAGTCGAGAATAGTTTTAGTGGTAAGCATCTCTATGCTAATCATATCAACTATATGATTCATGCTCGACCTTTCGCTCTCATGTGTTCCGAGGCCATGTCTGGACATGCTAGGCTCGTCAAGCTTAACCCGAGTGTTCCGCGTGTGCAACTGTTTTGCACCCGTTGTATGTGAACGTTGAGTCTATCACACCCGATCATCACGTGGTGTCTCGAAACGAAGAACTGTCGCAACGGTGCACAGTCGGGGAGAACACAATTTCTTCTTGAAGTTTTAGTGAGAGATCACCTCATAATGCTACCGTCGTTCTAAGCAAGATAAGGTGCATAAAGGATTAACATCACATGCAATTCATAAGTGACATGATATGGCCATCATCATGTGCTTCTTGATCTCCATCACCAAAGCACCGACACGATCTTCTTGTCACCGGCGTCACACCATGATCTCCATCATCATGATCTCTATCAACGTGTCGCCATCGGGGTTGTGGTGCTACTCATGCTATTACTACTAAAGCTACGTCCTAGCAATATAGTAAACGCATCTGCAAGCACAAACGTTAGTTTAAAGACAACCCTATGGCTCCTGCCGGTTGCCGTACCATCGACGTGCAAGTCGATATTAACTATTACAACATGATCATCTCATACATCAAATATATCACATCACATCGTTGGCCATATCACATCACAAGCATACCCTGCAAAAACAAGTTAGACGCCCTCTAATTGTTGTTGCATGTTTTACGTGGTGACCATGGGTATCTAGTAGGATCGCATCTTACTTACGCAAACACCACAACGGAGATATATGAATTGCTATTTAACCTCATCCAAGGACCTCCTCGGTCAAATCCGATTCAACTAAAGTTGGAGAAACCGACACTCGCCGGTCATCTTTGAGCAACGGAGTTACTCGTAGCGATGAAACCAGTCTCTCGTAAGCGTACGAGTAATGTTGGTCCGAGCCGCTTCGACCCAACAATACTGCGGAATCAAGAAAAGACTAAGGAGGGCAGCAAAACGCACATCACCACCCACAAAAACTTTTTTGTTCTACTCGAGAAGACATCTACGCATGAACCTAGCTCATGATGCCACTGTTGGGGAACGTCGCATGGGAAACAAAAATTTTCCTACGCGCACGAAGACCTATCATGGCGATGTCCATCTACGAGAGGGGATTTCCGATCTACGTACCCTTGTAGATCGCACAGCAGAAGCGTTAAGAAACGCGGTTGATGTAGTGGAACATCCTCACGTCCCTCGATCCGCCCCGTGAACCGTCCCACGAACCGTCCCGCGATCCGTCCCACGATCCGCTCCGATCTAGTGTCGAACGGACGGCACCTCCGCGTTCAGCACACGTACAACTCAACGATGATCTCGGCCTTCTTGATCCAGCAAGAGAGACGGAGAGGTAGATGAGTTCTAGGGCAGCGAGACGGTGCTCCGGAGGTTGGTGGTGATCTAATCTCAGCAGGGCTCCGCCCGAGCTCCGCAGAAACGCGATTTAGAGGAAAAACCGTGGAGGTATGTGGTCGGCTGCCGTGGAAAAAGTTGTCTCAAATCAGCCCTAATAGCTCCATATATATAGGAGGAGGGGAGGGGAGGCTTGCCTTGAGGCTCAAGGAGCCCCAAGGGCTGCGCCACCAAGGGGAGGAGGAGTCCTCCTCCAATCCTAGTCCAACTAGGATTGGAAGGTGGAGTCCTTCTCTTCCTTCCCACCTCCTTTTTTTCTTTTTCTTTTGTCTTTGATTTTCTATCTATGGCACATAGGGCCTTCTTGGGCGTCCCACCAGCCCACCAAGGGCTGGTGCGCGACCCCCAAGGCCTATGGGCTTCCCCGGGGGGGGGGCTGCCCCCCCGGTGAACATCCGGAACCCATTCGTCATTCCCGGTAACTCCGAAAACCTTCCGGTAATCAAATGAGGTCATCCTATATATCAATCTTCGTTTACGGACCATTCCGGAAACCCTCGTGACGTCCGTCATCTCATCCAGGACTCCAAACAACATTCGGTAACCAACCATATAACTCAAATACGCATAAAATAACGTCGAACCTTAAGTGTGCAGACCCTGCGGGTTCGAGAACTATGTAGACATGACCCGAGTGACTCCTCGGTCAATATCCAATAGCGGGACCTGGATGCCCATATTGGATCCTACATATTCTACGAAGATCTTATCGTTTGAACCTCAATGCCAAGGATTCATATAATCCCGTATGTCATTCCCTTTGTCCTTCGGTATGTTACTTGCCCGAGATTCGATCGTCAGTATCCGCATACCTATTTCAATCTCGTTTACCGGCAAGTCTCTTTACTCGTTCCGTAATACAAGATCCCGCAACTTAAAATAAGTCACATTGCTTGCAAGGCTTGTGTGTGATGTTGTATTATCGAGTGGGCCCCGAGATACCTCTCCGTCACACGGAGTGACAAATCCTAGTCTCGATCCATACTAACTCAACGAACACCTTCGGAGATACCTGTAGAGCATCTTTATAGTCACCCAATTATGTTGCGACGTTTGATACACACAAAGCATTCCTCCGGTGTCAGTGAGTTATATGCTCTCAAGGTCATAGGAACAAATGCTTGACACACAGAAAACAGTAGCAACAAAATGACACGATCAACATGCTACGTCTATTAGTTTGGGTCTAGTCCATCACATGGTTGTCCTAATGATGTGATCCCGTTATCAAGTGACAACACTTGCCTATGGTCTGGAAACCTTGACCATCTTTGATCAACGAGCTAGTCAACTAGAGGCTTACTAGGGACAGTGTTTTGTCTATGTATCCACACATGCACTGTGTTTCCAATCAATACAATTATAGCATGGATAATAAACGATTATCATGAACAAAGAAATATAATAATAACTAATTTATTATTGCCTCTAGGGCATATTTCCAACATTTAGTACATCGTAATTGGAATTATATTTATAATTTTGGCCTCGTGACAGAGAAAGCATCGCTCAAGCTTGGGGGAGGCTTAAATCAATGTTATATTCATGCCCCAACCGTGAGCTCTCGAGAGAAATTATCATTCAGAACTTCTATGCTCGGCTTTCTCATGATGATTGCACCATGCTTGACACTTCTTGTACCGATTCTTTTATGAAGAGAGATATTGACTTCAGATGGAATTTATTGGAGAGAATTAAACGCAACTCTAAAGATTGGGAGCTTGAAGAAGGTAAGGAGTCAGGTATGAATTTCAAGTTTGATTGCGTTAAATTCTTTGTTGAAACAAATACTTTTTGTGACTTTAGCGCTAAGTATGGACTTGACTCTGAGATAGTAGCTTCATTGTGTGAATCATTTGCTGGTCATATTGATCTCCCCAAAGAGAAGTGGTTTAAATATCAGCCTCCTTTAGAAGTCAATGTAGTTAAACCCAATCCAGTTGAAGAGAAAGTCATTGCCTATAATGATCCTATTGTTCCCAGTGCTTACATGGAGAAACCGCCTTTCCCTGTTCAGATGAAGGATCATTCTAAAGCTTCAACTGTGATACGTAGAGGCTACATTAGAACACCTACACCCCCTGAGCAAATTAGAGTTGAACCTAGCATTGCTATTATGAAAGATCTTCTCTCCGATGATGTTGAGGGACATAATATTCACTTCTGTGAAGATGCTGCTAGAATTGCTAAACCTCACGCTAGAGACAAACATAGGCCTGTTGTTGGCATGCCTGTTGTTTTTGTTAAGATAGGAGATCATTGCTATCATGGTTTATGTGACGTGAGCGCTAGTGTTAGTGCAATACCTCAATCTTTTTATGATGAAGTCAAAGATGAGATTGCACCTATTGAGATAGAGCCTATTGATGTCACTATTCAGCTTGCCAATAGAGATACTATCTGCCCTGTGGGAATTGTTAGGGATGTTGAAGTCTTGTGTGCTAAAACGAAGTATCCTGTTGATTTCCGCGTTCTTGCCACCGCACAAGATAGCTTTTGTCCCATCATATTTGACAGACCCTTCCTTAATACTGTTAATTGAAGGTGTCACTGTTGGCTCTGAAGGTGTGTCACATGAGTTCAATTTCTCCAAGTTTGGTAGACAACCTCATGAAAAAGAGTTGCCTAGTAAGGATGAAACTATTACCTTAGCTTCTATTGTCGTGCCTCCTACCGATCCCTTAGAGCTATACTTGCTTGAGCATGAAAATGATATGCATATGGATGAAAGGGATGAAATAGATAGCGTTGTTTTAGAACAATATCCTATTCTTAAGAATAACTTGCTTGTTGAACTGCTTGGGGATCCACCTCCACCAAAGGGTGATCCTGTGTTCGAGCTTAAACAGTTGCCTGATACTCTTAAGTATGCCTATCTTGATGAAAAAGAGATATATCTTGTTATAATTAGTGCTAGCCTCTCGGAGCATGAAGAAAATAAGTTACTAAAAACTCCGAGGAAGCACCGTGCTGCTATTGGGTATACTCTTGATGATCTTAAGGGCATTAGTCCCACTCTATGCCAGCACAAGATTAAAACTGATCCTGATTCCAAACCAGTTGCTGATCATCAAAGGAGATTAAATCCTAAGATGAAAGAGGTAGTAAGAAAATAAATACTGAAGCTCTTGGAAGCAGGTATTATCTATCCTGTTGCTCATAGTGATTGGGTGAGTCCGGTGTATTGCGTTCCTAAGAAGGGAGGCATTACCGTTGTCCCCAATGATAAGGACGAATTGATCCCACACAGGATTATTACTGGCTATAGTATGGTGATCGATTTTAGGAAATTGAATAAAGCCACTAGGAAAGATCATTACCCTTTGCCTTTTATCGACCAAATGCTAGAAAGGCTGTCTAAACACACACACTTCTGCTTTCTAGACGGTTATTCTGGTTTCTCTCAAATACCAGTTGAACAATTTGATCGGGAGAAAACCACTTTAACCTGCCCTTTCGCTACCTTTGCTTATAGACATATGCCTTTTGGCTTATGTAATGCACCTGCCACCTTTCAAAGATGTATGATGGCTATATTCTCTGACTTTTGTGAAATATTGTTGAGGTTTTCATGGATGACTTCTCCGTTTACGGGTCTTCTTTTGATGATTGCCTCAGCAACCTTGACCGAGTCTTGCAGAGATGTAAAGACACTGTTGGGGATATTACCTGTTAATAAACCGCCCTAGTTGGGCCGGGTCACCGAATCAGGCGATTCATCTGAACGTGGTTTGGGCCGTTGGCCTGGCGAGGCCGAAAGTTGTGTGGCGGTTTACAATTTCCGGAAGGTCTCCAAGCTTGGGAAGATGGCGACTTGGAGATCGTAGAGGTCACGATTTGTAGGAAGGAAAGTACCCTTGTAAACCCTAGGAATTCGACCTGTACATAAAGGCGAGTCCCAGGGAAGCAGAGGGCAGGTTAGAAATCATCGAGTGCTAGGTTTGGCGAGTTACGCCCTCCTTGTAATCGAAACCACATCAATACAACTCAAAGCAGGACGTAGGCCTTTACCTCCTCACGAGGGGCCGAACCTGGGTAAATCACCGTGTCTCTCCTGCTCAACCCCTTTGAGTCGCCACCAAGGTGCGATGGCTCCAGTACTAAGTCCTTTCACGAGGACATCTGCCGTGACAAAACCACGACAGTTGGCGCCCACCGTGGGGCCTACGCACGGTGGAGTTGAGTTTTCAAAGGGAGCCCTACTAGGGTTTGGGAGTTACACGACGGGGCTCATGACCCGGAGCCGCGCGGGAAGACCTACATCGACAACCGGCAATGGGGGCCCGAGGCGGATTCGATCAAATCTGGTTACAGGGTCCCCTTCGGCAAGATCAACATCTTCATCGGCATGATCGGATCATCCGTGCCCGAGCCGGACATCTCCACCGACATCGTCGAGCCGGCCAGGTACGTCCGCCCAGTAGTGACGCCAAATCTGACTCGCCCGGTCTTTGTTGGGTTCACGCAGGGATCGGAGGAGCCAGAGCGCTCGGCGTCCCAGGAAACCACACCAGTCAACACTGATGACGAATCATCCATGGGCGAATTAGATTCAGTCCGGTCTCTACATGGGGATTGTCTTGGGGGCTTGTCGCTGGCCATGGACCCCGAAGTCCTTGACCGAACCCACCGCCAGATCGCCATTTATATGGCGGGGGCGACTCAACCCTCGCAAAACCCTACCGGAGGCGATGGAACTGGCGAGACGTCTAGAAGCCCGGCCGCTGTCCTGGTGGAATTAGCGGCGGAAATCACAAGGCTTATGGCGACTCCCCTCACGCCAGAAAATCAGGAGGAGATAATGTTGGGGAACGTCGCATGGGAAACAAAAATTTTCCTACGCGCACGAAGACCTATCATGGTGATGTCCATCTACGAGAGGGGATGAGTGATCTACGTACCCTTGTAGATCGTACAGCAGAAGCGTTAGTGAACGCGGTTGATGTAGTGGAACGTCCTCACGTCCCTCGATCCGCCCCGCGAACAATCCCGCGATCAGTCCCACGATCTAGTACCGAACGGACGGCACCTCCGCGTTCAGCACACGTACAACTCGACGATGATCTCGGCCTTCTTGATCCAGCAAGAGAGACGGAGAGGTAGAAGAGTTCTCCGGCAGCGTGACGGCGCTCCGGAGGTTGGTGATGACCTTGTCTCAGCAGGGCTCCGCCCGAGCTCCGCAGAAACGCGATCTAGAGGAAAAACCGTGGAGGTATGTGGTCGGGCTGCCGTGGAAAAGTCGTCTCAAATCAGCCCTAAAACCTCCGTATATATAGGTGGGAGGGAGGGGAGGAGGCAGCCTCAAAACCTAAAGGTTTGGCCTAAATTGGAGGTGGAGGAGTCCTACTCCAATCCTACTTGGAGTAGGATTCCACCTTCCCACTTGGAAACTCTTTCCACCTTGTGCTTTTTCCTTCTCAAACCTTATGGGCCTTAGTGGGAACTTATTCCAGCCCACTAGGGGCTGGTTTATCTCTTCCCATAGCCCGTGAGACCCCTTGGGGCGTGACACCCCTCCCGATGGTCCCCGGCACCCCTCCCGGCACTCCCGGTAGACTACCGATGAGCCCGAAACTTTTCCGGTAATGCACAAAAACCTTCCGGTAACCAAATGAGGTCATCCTATATATCAATCTTCATTTCCGGACCATTCCGGAAACCCCCGTGACGTCCGTGATCTCATCCGGGACTCCGAACAACATTCGGTAACCAACCATATAACTCAAATATGCATAAAACAACGTCGAACCTTAAGTGTGCAGACCCTGCGGGTTCGAGAACTATGTAGACATGACCCGAGAGACTCCTCGGTCAATATCCAATAGCGGGACCTGGATGCCCATATTGGATCCTACATATTCTACGAAGATCTTATCATTTGAACCTCAGTGCCAAGGATTCATATAATCCCGTATGTCATTCCCTTTGTCCTTCGGTATGTTACTTGCCCGAGATTCGATCGTTAGTATCCGCATACCTATTTCAATCTCGTTTACCGGCAAGTCTCTTTACTCGTTCCGTAATACAAGATCTCGTAACTTACACTAAGTCACATTGCTTGCAAGGCTTGTGTGTGATGTTGTATTACCGAGTGGGCCCCGAGATACCTCTCCGTCATACGGAGTGACAAATCCCAGTCTCGATCCATACTAACTCAACGAACACCTTCGGAGATACCTGTAGAGCATCTTTATAGTCACCCAGTTACGTTGCGACGTTTGATACACACAAAGCATTCCTCCGGTGTCCGTGAGTTATATGATCTCATGGTCATAGGAACAAATACTTGACACGCAGAAAACAGTAGCAAGAAAATGACACGATCAACATGCTACGTCTATTAGTTTGGGTCTAGTCCATCACATGATTCTACTAATGATGTGATACCGTTATCAAGTGACAACACTTGCCTATGGCCAGGAAACCTTGAGCATCTTTGATCAACGAGCTAGTCAACTAGAGGCTTACTAGGGATAGTGTTTTGTCTATGTATCCACACAAGTATTGTGTTTCCAATCAATACAATTATAGCATGGATAATAAACGATTATCATGAAAAAATAAATATAATAATAACTATTTTATTATTGCCTCTAGGGCATGTTTCCAACAGTCTCCCACTTGCACTAGAGTCAATAATCTAGTTCACATCACCATGTGATTCCAACGAATCCAACACCCATATAGTTATGGGGTCTGATCACGTCTTGCTCGTGAGAGAGGTTTTAGTCAACGGTTCTGAAACTTTCAGATCCGTGTGTTCTTTACAAATCTTTATGTCATCTTATAGATGCTGCTACTACGTGCTATTCGGAAATGCTCCAAATATCTACTCTACTATACGAATCCGTTTCACTACTCATAGTTATTCGGATTAGTGTCAAAGCTTGCATCAACGTAACCCTTTACGACGAACTCTTTAACCACCTCCATAATCGAGAAAAAATTCCTTAGTCCATTAGTTACTAAGGATAAATTTTGACCGCTGCTAGTG
The DNA here is from genome assembly GCF_904849725.1 of Hordeum vulgare subsp. vulgare. Taxonomy (NCBI): domain Eukaryota; kingdom Viridiplantae; phylum Streptophyta; class Magnoliopsida; order Poales; family Poaceae; genus Hordeum; species Hordeum vulgare. The sequence continues at coordinate 120,224,375 of NC_058524.1, read as the reverse complement.
ATTCAATCATGGATCACTCTCTGTACCTCTCAACATACTTTGAGTCAAGGCACACATCAGGTGCGGTACACAACATGGCATACTTTAGATTCTACGGCTAAGGCATAGAAGACGACCTTCGTCTATTCTCTTTATTCTGCCGGGGTCGGGTTTTGAGTCTTACTCAAATTCACACCTCACAACGCAACCAAGAACTCCTTCTTTGCTGGTCTATTTTGAACTCTTTCAAAAACTTGTCAAGGCATGCATCTTGTTGAAACTTCTATTAAGCGCTTTCGATCTATCTCCGTAGATCTTTGATGCTCAACGTTCAAGTAGCGTAATCCAGGTACTCCTTTGAAAACTTCTTTCAAACAACCTTGTATGCTTTACATAAATTCTACATTACTTCTGATCCACAATATGTCAACCACATATACCTATCAGAAATTCAATAGTGCTCCCACTCACTTCTTTGGAAATACAAGTTTCTCATAAACCTTGTACAAACCCAAAATCTTTGATCATCTCATCAAAGTGTATATTCCAACTCCGAGATGCTTGCACCAGTCCATTGAAGGATCACTGGAGCTTGCATACTTGCTAGTATCTTTAGGATCGACAAAACCTTCTGGTTGTATCACATACAATGTTTGCTCAAGGAAACCGTTGAGAAAACAATGTTTTGACATCCTACGTGCAATATTTCATAAATAATGCATCAACAACTAACATAATTCTAACAGACTTTTAGCATCGCTACGAGTGAGAAAGTCTCATCATAGTCAACTGTTTGATCTTATCGAAAACATCTTTGCGACAAGTCGAGCTTTTCTTAATAGTGACTTATCACCATCATCGTCTGTTTTCCTTTAAAGGTCCATCTTTTCTCAATAGTCCTATGACCATCAAGTAATTCTTCCAAAGTCTACACTTTGTTTTCATCCATGGATCCTCTCTCGGATTTTATGGCTTCCAGCCATTTGTCGGAATCTGGGCCCACCATCGCTTTCTCCATAACTCGTAGGTTCACTGTTGCTCAACAATATGACCTCCAAGACAGGGTTACCGTACTACTCTGCAGCAGTACGCGACCTTATCGACCTACGAGGTTTGTAGTAACTTGATTCGAAGCTCAATGATCACCATCATCAGCTTCCAATTCAATTGGTGTAGGCGCCACAGGAACAACTTCCTGCGCCCTGCTACACACTGGTTGAAGTGATGGTTCAATAACCTCATCAAGTTCTACTACCCTCCCACTCAATTCTTTCGAGAGAAACCTTTCCTCGAGAAAGGATCCGTTTCTAGAAACAAACACTTTGCTTTCGGATCTGAGATAGGAGATGTACCCAACTGTTTTGGATATCCTATGAAGATGCATTTATTCGCTTTGGGTTCGAGCTTATCAGACTGAAACTTTTTCACATAAGTGTCGAAGCCCCAAACTTTCAAGAAACGACAGTTTAGATTTCTCTAAACCTCAGTCTATACTATGTCATCTCAACGGAAATACGCGGTGCCCTATTTAAAGTGAATGCGGTTGTCTCTAATGCATAACCCATAAACGATAGTGGTAATTCGATAAGAGACATCACAGCATGCACCATACTAAATAGTGCGTGGCTATGACGTTCAGACACATCATCACACTATGATGTTCCAGGTGGCATGAACTGTGAAACAATTTCCACATTGTCTTAACTGTGTACCAAAAACTCGTAACTCAGATATTCATTTCTATGATCATATCGTAGACAGTTTATCCTCTTGTTACGACGAACTTCACTCTGAAACGGAATTGAACTTTTCAACATTTTAGACTTGTGATTCATTAAGTAAATACTCCTGTATCTACTCAAATCGTCAGTGAAGTAAGAACATAATGATATCCACTGCGTGCCTCAGCACCCATTGGACTGCATACATCAAAATGTATCACTTCCAACAAGTTACTATCTTATTTCATCTCAATGAAAACAAGGCCTAGCTCATGTGGTATGATTCGCATGTCACTAGTGATTCGAAATCAGGTGAGTACAAAGATCCATCAGCATGGAGCCTCTTCATGCAATTTATACTAACATGACTCAAGCGGCAGTGCCACAAGTAAGTGGTACTATCATCATCAACTCGTATCATTTGGCACCAATATCATGAACATGTGTAACACTACGATCGAGATTCAATAAACCATTGAAGGTGATTATTCAAGAAAATAGAGTAACCATTATTCTCTTTAAATGAATAATCGTATTGCAATAAACACGATCCAATCATGTTCATGCTTAACGCAAGCACTAAATAACAATTATTTAGGTTTAACACCAATCCCGATGGTAGAGGGAGCGTGCGACGTTTGATCATATCAATCTTGGAAACACTTCCAACATGTATCGTCACCTCGCCTTTAGCTAGTCTCCGTTTATGCCGTAGCTTTCATTTCGCGTCACTAATCACTTAGCAACCGAACCGGTATCCAATACCCTCGTGCTACTAGGAGTACTAGTAAAGTACACATCAACATCATGTATATCAAATACACTTCTTTCGACTTTTGCCAGCCTTCTTATCTACCAAGTATCTTGAGTTGCTCCGCCTCAGTGATTGTTCCCCTCATTACAGAAGCACTTAGTCTCGGGTTTGGGTTTAATCTTGGGTCTCTTCATTAGTGCAACAACTGTTTTGCCGTTTCACGAAGTATCCCTTCTAGCCCTTGCCTTTCTTGAAACTTAGTGGTTTTACAAACCATCAACTATTGATGCTCCTTCTTGATTTCTACTTTCGCGGTGTTAAACATCGCGAATCGCTCAAGGATCATTGTATGTATCCTTGATATGTTATAGTTCATCACGAAGCTCTCACAGCTTGGTGGCAGTGACTTTGGAGAACTATCACTATCTCATCTGGAAGATTAACTCCCACTTGATTCAAGCGATTGTCGTACTCAGACAATCTGAGCACATGCTCAACGGTTGAGCCTTTTCTCCTGTGCTTTGTGGACAAAGAATCTTGTCGGAGGTCTCGTACCTCTTAACAAGGGCAAAAGCATGAAATCACAATTTCATCTCTTTAGAACATCACTTATGTTCCGTGACGTTTTACAACGTTTTCAGCGCCTTGCTTCTAAGCCATTAAGTATTTTTGTACTGAACTATCGTGTAGTCATCAGAAATGTGTATGTCGGATGTTCACAGCATCCACAGACGACGCTCGAGGTGCAGCACACCGAGTGGTGCATTAAGGACATAAGCCTTCTGTGCAGCAACGAGGACAATCCTCGGTTTTACAGAATCAGTCTGCAAAGTTTGGTACTATCAAGTTTCAACTAAATTTTCTCTAGGAACATATAAAACAGTAGAGCTATAGCGCAAGCTACATCGTAATTCGCAAAGACCATTAGACTATGTTCATGACAATTAGTTCAATTAATCATATTACTTAAGAACTCCCACTCAAAAAGTACATCTCTCTAGTCATTTGAGTGGTACATGATCCAAATCCACTATCTCAAGTCCGATCATCACGTGAGTCGAGAATAGTTTCAGTGGTAAGCATCTCTATGCTAATCATATCAACTATATGATTCATGCTCGACCTTTCGCTCTCATGTGTTCCGAGGCCATGTCTGGACATGCTAGGCTCGTCAAGCTTAACCCGAGTGTTCCGCGTGTGCAACTGTTTTGCACCCGTTGTATGTGAACGTTGAGTCTATCACACCCGATCATCACGTGGTGTCTCGAAACGACGAACTGTAGCAACGGTGCACAGTCAGGGAGAACACAATTTCGTCTTGAAATTTTAGTGAGAGATCACCTCATAATGCTACCGTCGTTCTAAGCAAAATAAGGTGCATAAAAGGAATAACATCACATGCAATTTATAAGTGACATGATATGGCCATCATCACGTGCTTCTTGATCTCCATCACCAAAGCACCGACACGATCTTCTTGTCACCGACGTCACACCATGATCTCCATCATCATGATCTCCATCAACGTGTTGCCATCGGGGTTGTCGTGCTACTCATGCTATTACTACTAAAGCTACATCCTAGCAAAATAGTAAACGCATCTGCAAGCACAAACGTTAGTTATAAAGACAACCCTATGGCTCCTGCCGGTTGCCGTACCATCGACGTGCAAGTCGATATTTTCTATTACAACATGATCATCTCATACATCCAATATATCACATCACATCGTTGGCCATATCACATCACAAGCATACCCTGCAAAAACAAGTTAGACGTCCTCTAATTTTGTTGTTGCATGTTTTACGTGGTGACCATCGATATCTAGTAGAATCGCATCTTACTTACGCAAACACCACAACGGAGATATATGAGTTGCTATTTAACCTCATCCAAGGACCTCCTCGGTCAAATCCGATTCAACTAAAGTTGGAGAAACCGACACTTGCCAGTCATCTTTGAGCAACGGGGTTACTCGTAGAGATGAAACCAGTCTCTCGTAAGCGTACGAGTAATGTCGGTCCAAGCCGCTTCAATCCAACAATACCGCGGAATCAAGAAAAGACTAAGGAGGGCAGCAAAACGCACATCACCGCCCACAAAAACTTTTGTGTTCTACTCGAGAAGACATCTACGCATGAACCTAGCTCATGATGCCACTGTTGTGGAACGTCGCATGGGAAACAAAAATTTTCCTACGCGCACGAAGACCTATCATGGTGATGTCCATCTACGAGAGGGGATGAGTGATCTACGTACCCTTGTAGATCGTACAGCAGAAGCTTTAGTGAACGCGGTTGATGTAGTGGAACGTCCTCACGTCCCTCGATCCGCCCCGCGAACAATCCCGCGATCAGTCCCACGATCTAGTACCGAACGGACGGCACCTCCGCGTTCAGCACACGTACAGCTCGACGATGATCTCGGCCTTCTTGATCCAGCAAGAGAGACGGAGAGGTAGAAGAGTTCTCCGGCAGCGTGACGGCGCTCCGGAGGTTGGTGATGACCTTGTCTCAGCAGGGCTCCGCCCGAGCTCCGCAGAAACGCGATCTAGAGGAAAAACCGTGGAGGTATGTGGTCGGGCTGCCGTGGGAAAGTCGTCTCAAATCAGCCCTAAAACCTCCGTATATATAGGTGGGAGGGAGGGGAGGAGGCAGCCTCAAAACCTAAAGGTTTGGCCGAAATTGGAGGTGGAGGAGTCCTACTCCAATCCTACTTGGAGTAGGATTCCACCTTCCCACTTGGAAACTCTTTCCACCTTGTGTTTTTTCCTTCTCAAACCTTATGGGCCTTAGTGGGAACTTATTCCAGCCCACTAGGGGCTGGTTTATCTCTTCCCATAGCCCATGAGACCCCTTGGGGCGTGACACCCCTCCCGATGGTCCCCGGCACCCCTCCCGGCACTCCCGGTAGACTACCAATGAGCCCGAAACTTTTCCGGTAATGCACGAAAACCTTCCGGTAACCAAATGAGGTCATCCTATATATCAATCTTCGTTTCCGGACCATTCCGGAAACCCTCGTGACGTCCGTGATCTCATCTGGGACTCCGAACAACATTCGGTAACCAACCATATAACTCAAATATGCATAAAACAACGTCGAACCTTAAGTGTGCAGACCCTGCGGGTTCGAGAACTATGTAGACATGGCCCGAGAGACTCCTCGGTCAATATCCAATAGCGGGACCTGGATGCCCATATTGGATCCTACATATTCTACAAAGATCTTATCGTTTGAACCTCAGTGCCAAGGATTCATATAATCCCGTATGTCATTCCCTTTGTCCTTCGGTATGTTACTTGCCCGAGATTCGATCGTTAGTATCCGCATACCTATTTCAATCTCGTTTACCGGCAAGTCTCTTTACTCGTTCTGTAATACAAGATCTTGTAACTTACACTAAGTCACATTGCTTGCAAGGCTTGTGTGTGATGTTGTATTACCGAGTGGGCCCCGAGATACCTCTCCGTCATACGGAGTGACAAATCCCAGTCTCGATCCATACTAACTCAACGAACACCTTCGGAGATACCTGTAGAGCATCTTTATAGTCACCCAGTTATGTTGCGACGTTTGATACACACAAAGCATTCCTCCGGTGTCCGTGAGTTATATGATCTCATGGTCATAGGAACAAATACTTGACACGCAGAAAACAGTAGCAACAAAATGACACGATCAACATGCTACGTCTATTAGTTTGGGTCTAGTCCATCACATGATTCTCCTAATGATGTGATCCCGTTATCAAGTGACAACACTTGCCTATGGCCAGGAAACCTTGACCATCTTTGATCAACGAGCTAGTCAACTAGAGGCTTACTAGGGACAGTGTTTTGTCTATGTATCCACACAAGTATTGTGTTTCCAATCAATACAATTATAGCATGGATAATAAACGATTATCATGAACAAAGAAATATAATAATAACTATTTTATTATTGCCTCTAGGGCATGTTTCCAACAGATAAACGCGGAACTGGCGAAACTCAGAGAGGCAGTGGCAAAGGCTCATCAGGATGCCGAGGTGGAGTCCGCCAGGATCGAGACTCGGCAAGCTCAAATTACGGCCGAGAGGATTCACTTAAATACTGACAACTGGCGGCTCGAAAGACACCAACGCGCGTCCGACGCCGTCCATCAACGGAGACACCAAGGTCGCGTGCCTCATGATCTCAATCCGACCCGCCTGTTCGATACTCCACGAACCCCGGGGGTGGGAGCCGCCCCAGTGGGAGGACCAGGTCAACCGCCTAACCCACCATATCAGACAATTGAGGATCGCATTCCCTGATTCCGGACGCCTCAAGGCTACTTTTCCAATCCGGTGGACAACGTCCTGGCCGCAACTCGCCATCTGGAATCTCTACCGATTCACGGCAACACCCCTGCCGAGTTAGAAGCAAGGAACGCCATTGAGATGTTAAAAACGGCGGTGGTTCAATACGCCCAGTTTTCACATAGCCTAGATAGGCTGCATTCCACTCCCCAGGCGAGTTACACCAGGAGTCGGCCAGAGGATCAGCCCGCCGTAAACAGCGGGCCGTGACCCGTCCTTCAGGACAACCCGCCTAATCATCAGAACCCGCCGGGCCGGGATCTCCCGAACATCCAAAGCGCCCCGGCCCCTCTCGTCGGGAGCGGTGGGCGAGTGGGGGTGCCATGCTTGGCCCCCGCCCTTCGCAACGAAAGAATGCTCAAAGATTTTAAGGGACCAAGAAAGGTGCCTAACTACACCCCGGACCTTGAGCCGGCATCGTGAGTCGAAAGTTATGAAATCGCCATGGACATGCTCGACGTGAACGAGGCAGTTTGCGCCAGATACTTCACGATGATGCTCGAGGGGTCAGCACGTACTTGGTTGAAAAACTTACCTCCCAACTCCATCCAGACCTGGGCCGAGTTGAAAGAGCGATTCATCAAAAACTTCCGAGGAACCTGCAAACGACCAATGACGATCGTCGATCTGCAACACTTCGTTCAACACCCTGATGAGTCGGCCCACCATTGGTCACGGCGGGTTGCGGAAATTATCCATTCGTCAGATGGTATTACGGTGGCTCAGGCTGTGTTGATCCTTGAGCAGAATTGCCATTATGAACCCTTGGTACAGAAATTGGGGCGACTCAAGCGAAAGGTCCAAGACATGGGAGAGCTGATGGACACCCTCACTAGATATGCTGAAGCGGATGACACCAAAGATCCTGGTGAGGACGGTAAAGCTAATTCGCCCAAGAAAGGCGAGTCATCCAAAAATCATACCCGGTTCCAGGGACGTAACCGCCACAATCAAGGAGCCAATGGCAAGCGAAGGCAGCAAGAGGAACCCTCGGACTTAGTCGCCAACACCAACACCAACAGTGGCAATCAACGCCAGAAGAAAAACAGGGGATTTAGTGGGAAGAGGCCGCGTAACTATGAAGAGTTACTCAAGGGACCTTGCCCACACCATGCCATGGCAGACGGTCCGGCGACTCACTCCTGGGAGAACTGTTTCGTAATGCGGGAGTTTCGGGCGGAGGTGATCAAGAAAAGCCAAAACAATGACCCGGACCAACGGTAGGAGCAGTTTGCTGCACCCGACCAACGACAGAACCCCTTTGGCGGTTTTCCCGAACAGGGGGCTTAGGGAGGCCCGCAGCCAAGCAGCGGCCAGTATCCGGTGCACCACCAGCGGCGGTATAACCCGCCAGGAGCTTTTCAGCAGCCGCCCCTACAGGGGGCTCCGCAGGGTCAGGATGACAACGGAGGTTTCCGCAACAATCCCAAACAGTTAAGCAATGGGCAGTATCACATTTTCACCACCAATGCTTGCAGACGTGATAAAAAGGTGAGTCACCGGGTGTACAGTGTGTCTGAGCCGGCGCTTCCCAGGTACCTCCACTGGTCTGAACAGATCATATCGTGGAGTAGGGAGGATCACCCGCCAAGAGTTGACAATCCTGGCGATTTAGCGTTGGTCGTGGCTCCCCAAGTTGGGGGCTACACCCTGTCCAAAGTGCTAATGGATGGTGGCAGCAGCATTAATATCTTGTATTTTGACACTTTCCAAAGGATGAACCTATTGGAAAAGGACCTGATGCCTTCAACCACGGTTTTCCACGGAATTGTCCCGGGCAAGTCGGCATACCCCATAGGCCGAGTCAGACTCACAGTGGCATTTGGAATGGCGCAAAATTACAGGTCCGAGTCACTGATATTCGAGGTGGTCAAATTGAAAAGCCCCTACCATGCGTTGTTTGGGCGGCCGGCTTATGCCCGCTTCATGGCTCGCCCGTGCTATGTTTACCTTAAGCTCAAGATGCCCGGTCCTAAGGGACCCATCACGGTTGATGGGGATAGAAGGATTGCAAAGGAATGTGAAGAAGGAGACGCGGCTTATGCGGAAGTCGCATGCGCTGCAGAGGAGCTCAAACTCCATCGGGCCAATGTTGACCCGGCAGACATGTCACCCCTAAAGAAGCCAACGACAGATGCTGAGTCGCCCCTCAAGTTCAAACCAACGGATGACACTAAAACAATCGATTTCGTTCCCGGTGATTCATCCAAGCAGTTCACCATCGGGACGGGTCTGGATCCCAAATAGGAAAGCGCGCTCATCGAATTCATCCGTGAGAATCGGGACATCTTCGGATGGAAACCTTCTGACATGCCTGGTGTGCCGAGAGAATTCGCTGAGCACCATCTTAATGTTGACCCAAAGGCAAAACCCATCCAGCAGTATCTTCGCAGGTTTAACGAGGAGCGACGCAAGGTGATCGGGGAAGAGGTCGCCCGTCTCTTAGCCGCCGGATTCATCATGGAAGTTTTCCACCCCAAATGGTTGGCTAACCCGGTTTTGGTACTCAAGAAGAACGGTACCTTCCGTATGTGCATTGATTACACGGACCTCAACAGAGCTTGTCCGAAAGATCCTTTCGCTCTTCCCCGCATCGACCAGATTATTGACTCGGTGGCGAGATGCGAACGATTGTGCTTTTTGGACGCCTACTCAGGATATCACCAGATCAAGATGGCCGTGGAGGATCAAGAGAAAACAGCTTTTATAACCCCCTTTGGGGATTTTTGCTATGTGTCCATGCCTTTTGGACTCAAGAGTGCGGGGGCGACTTATCAGCGCTGCATCCAGAATTGCCTCCGCAGCCAAATCGGTCGCAACGTCCACGCCTATGTCGACGATATTGTGATCAAAACCCGCCAGGGGGAGACGCTACTGGAGGATCTCAAGGAAACTTTTGATAATCTACGAGTATATCAGATGAAGCTGAATCCCACCAAGTGTGTTTTTGGTGTTCCTGGAGGGAAATTGTTGGGCTTCCTGGTGTCTGAGCGTGGCATTGAAGCTAACCCGGACAAAATCGAAGCGGTTAGATCCCTTGGAAGGCCGGCAAACGTTAATCAAGTTCAACGACTAGCGGGTCGCATTGCGTCTCTAAGTCGCTTCGTAAGTCGCCTGGGTGAAAAGGCGATTCCTCTTTATCAGTTACTAAAGAAATCTGACCGGTTTGTTTGGACAAATGAGGCAGACGAGGCGCTCGAAGCCTTGAAACGGCAATTGGTTAACCCGCCGGTCCTGACCGCCCCGACTGAGAAAGAGCCCATGCTTTTGTATATTGCGGCAAATGCCAAAGCAGTAAGTGTGGCAGTGGTCATTGAAAGAAAGGAGGAAGGGAAGGAGTACCCAGTGCAACGCCCGGTGTATTTTATCAGCGAAGTGCTAACCCTTTCCAAGCAATGGTACCCACACTGGCAGAAGTTAGTGTATGGGGTGTTTATGGTGAATCGGAAACTTAAGCATTATTTCCAAGAACACCCCATCACAGTGGTTAGCTATGCCCCCCTTGGGGACATCATCCAGAATCTGGAGGCAATAGGGCGGATTGCCAAGTGGGCGATTGAGCTTGGGCCGCATCACGTACAGTACACCCCCCAAATAGCCATCAAGTCTCAGGCCTTAGTTGATTTCGTCAATGACTCGACGGAGTTGCAGGCTCCGGAAGACAGGCCTGATCTTACTTACTGGACTATTTATTTTGATGGATCTAGACAGCTGGAAGGCTCGGGGGCTGGTGTGGTATTGGTATCCCCTGAAGGAGATAAATTCTGTTATGTCCTCCCACTCATGTTTTCGTGCACTAACAATGCTGCGGAATACGAAGCTTTGCTTCACGGCTTGCGACCCGCCAAGGAGATGAATCTAACGCGAGTCAGGTGTTTTGGCGACTCTGATTTGGTGGCGCAGCAAGTTTCGGGTACCTGGGACTCTCGGGACCCCATGATGGCGGCTTACAGAAGAGTTGTGTCTGACGTGGCGGGTCATTTCATGGTTATCAGGTTGACCACATTGATCGGCGCCTCAATGAGGCGGCTGACGCCCTTTCACGTCTTGGTTCCCAGCGAAAGCCAGTTCCTCCCAATGTTTTTCTGGATATTTTGCATAAACCATCCGTGATTTTACCATCGGAGGAGGAATTGGCAATACCAGATCCTGAGTCTCAGCTCGTGGCGGCTCTCCACGTCACGCCGGATTGGGTTCTTCCCTATCTGGCTTATCTCGCCCGAGGCGAGTTACCAACAGTCGAAGTTTCGGCCCGTCAAATCGTTCGGCGCAGCAAATCCATGGTGATCATCAATGGCGAGTTATATAAGCGGAGCGCCTCTGGAGTTTTTCAACGATGCGTTTCCTCCGAAGAAGGATGCATAATCTTAAATGACATTCATTCCGGAGACTGTGGGCATCATGCTGGGTCACGCTCTTTGGTGTCAAAAGCATTCCGTCATGGTTTCTTTTGGTTGACGGCTCATGCAAATGCAGAAGATATAGTTCGTCGGTGCGAGGGATGCCAGCGTTATGACGACAAGCTCATGTGCCGGCTCAAGAATTAAGAATGATTCGCATCACTTGGCCTTTTGCGGTCTGGGGGTTAGACATGGTCGACCCCTTTAAAATGTCATCCAAAAAGAAAACCCATTTGCTGGTGGCGGTTGATAAGTTCACCAAGTGGGTTGAGGCGGAACCTATTGGAGCTTGCGATGCGGAGACAGCGGTCAAGTTCTTGAAGAAGCTGATCTTCCGGTGTGGATGTCCACACAGTATCATCACTGATAATGGTACTAACCTGTCCCAAGGGGCGATGCAGGAATTTTGCAGTCAAGAACATATCCGGCTTGATGTTTGTGCGGTCGCTCACCCACAATCTAATGGGCAGGCGGAATGGGCGAATCAGGAGGTTTTACGAGGAATTAAGCCCCGACTCATGGTTCCCCTGGAGAAAACCCCAGGATGTTGGGTCGAAGAATTGCCTTGAGTGTTGTGGAGTATCCGGACCACCTCGAACCGGTCCACGGGTTTCACCCCTTTCTTTTTGGTCTACGGAGCAGAAACCGTTCTTCCTACTGACATAAGGCATGACTCACCTAGAGTCGTCGCATATGTGGAGCAAGACAATGAGCTGGCACGTCAAGACTCCTTGGACGCCTTAGAGGAGGCACGTGACTTGGCTGCGGCCCGTTCGGCCATCTATCAGCAGGATCTACGGCGTTATCACAACCGCCGGGTTAAGAGTCGGACCTTTCACGAAGGCGACGTAGTTCTTCGGTTGATACAAGATCGTGCTGGCATGCATAAGTTGTCACCACCATGGGAAGGACCGTTCGTCATCAGCAAGAATCTTCGTAACGGCTCTTATTATCTGGTGGATCTTTGGCCTAACCGGCCAACCACGGAGGCTGAGTCAACTCGCCCCTGGAATATTGCCCACTTGCGGCCTTATTACACTTGAGCTCTTAAACTCTGCATTTTGTAAGTTTTTCAGTTTCATTATGAAGTAATAAAATTAAAATTCTCCCCGACTTGGGGGCTTCCTCATTGAGATCAATTTTGTCATCCTGTTGCGACCTTATGAGCCGACAGAATTATTATATTAGGGTGGTGCTTGAGCTTTTTGACTCACCCCATCCTGTCGCGACCTTATGAGCCGACGAAACCATCATTTAGGGTGCGCGCTTGAGCTTTCTGACTCGCCCCATCCTGTCGCGACCTTATGAGCCGACGAAACCATCATTTAGGGTGCGCGCTTGAGCTTTCTGCCTAGCCCCATCCTGTCGCGACCTTATGAGCCGACAGAACCATCATTTAGGGTGTGTGCTTGAGCTTTCTGACTCGCCCCATCCTGTCGCGACCTTATGAGCCGACGAAACTATCATTTAGGGTGCGCGCTTGAGCTTTCTGACTCGCCCCATCCCGTCGCGACCTTATGAGCCGACGAAACCATCATTTAGGGTGCGCGCTTGAGCTTTCTGACTCGCCCCATCCTGTCACGACCTTATGAGCCGACGAAACCATCATTTAGGGTGTGTGCTTGAGCTTTCTGACTCGCTCCATCCTGTCGCGACCTTATGAGCCGACGAAACTATCATTTAGGGTGCGCGCTTGAGCTTTCTGACTCGCCCCATCCTGTCGCGACCTTATGAGCCGACGAAACCATCATCTAGGGTGGCGCTTGAGTTTTCTGACTCACCCCTTCCTGTCGCGACCTTATGAGCCGACGAAATTGCTATTTTTTATTTTCCTTCCTGGCACTGCCACAAGGTTTTCCAAGCCTTTTTCCTGATTCATCTTGAAAATATTTGTTATCAATTATTTGATTTCACATATGTTTTTCAAGCTTAAAACAGGTTGATGATCAAAATTAATTCATCCATGGCGGATTAAGCATTATAAAGAATTTTCAAACAACGGATCCAGTATTCCAAATCGCCTTAAGGGCGACATAAGGATTCTTTTTGAAAGTATCAAAAAGGCAGTACCGATTCCTAAAGGAGACCTATTACATTGCTCTTAGGGCCAAATCAATGAAGTTTATTCTGCTGGCGCACTTGGATCGTTTTGCTGCGAGCTTTGGCCGACCTCAATTTGCAAGTCGCCCAGTACGCAGTTACACTTGGCCAGAGCCGCGAAGTCATCCTCATCGGTCAGGATTGATGAAAGATCTGCGTCCAAGTCAAAAGGGTTCTTGGGTCGCCGTGGAGTTAAGCTGGTCGTCACAAAGGTTGGCGGGTTGACCTTCTTGTTCTTGCTATCATAAGCAGCCTGATACTTTGATAAGTCCAGACTTGCAGCAAGTTGAGTCGCCGCCAGCCGGGAGCCCTTGACGACACGCTGATAGTCCTCTTTGACGAATTCTGACCCGTCGTCCTTGAGTTGAGGAAAGCCCGCTGCTACTTCTTCCGGGTTGATCTCTGAAGCATACGCTAAGCAGCGACTTAATGTAGTCAGCACTCCCTTCCGGGCGGCTGACCGTGTCAACTCGCCAATCTGGGGATGAAGCGTGGATAGGCAGCCAAGCATCTTCTTTATGGAGGTTATAGGCTCCTTGGCGCCCATCACTGCTTTAACAGTTAGTACACTGCCGATATACATCTGTTCTGTCAGCTTGTAAATCGCCTTCAGCATCAGCACGCAATCATCCTGAAGATTGACGGCTCTTGGACCTGTGCAAGGGGTAATGATAATCAGCGACTCAGGATAAGAGTTATCGGTTTAAACAAAGATCAAGTTTTGAGTATTTTACCAAAGACGGCTTGCACCATGTTTGAGATATGACGTTTCAAGCCAGATAGCTCTTTTTGCACAGTAGCCAGCTTGGCTTCAGCTTTCTCTGCTCTTTTTGTTGCAGCATCTTGGTCAGCTTGAGCCCTTTTTAAATTGGCTTTGAGTTTTTCCATCTCAGCTAAGACCAATTGATACTTCTCCTCCGACTTGGTTCGGGCATCTTGCTGATCAGATAAGTTTTTCTTTAAATCGCCATGTGATGATTCAGTCTGAATAAGAGTTTCCTCTTGAAGTACATGATAAGGGGCAAGTCTCAGAACTATTGCAAGCAATATCCCTGACACTTGGGGGCTAATGTATAATTTTTTCAGATAAAATTATACAGCATCAAGACCCGGCTCATCTTTTTACTAATGACCCGGCCCTTGGGGGTCACTGGTCAAAAAAAATTCTAAGTGATCAAGACCCGTCTCATCTTTTTTACTCATGACCCGGCCCTTGGGGGTTACTGGTCGAAAGTTTTTCTAAATAATCAAAGTCCCGGATCATCTTTTTACTGATGACCCGGCCCTTGGGAGGTTACTGGTCAAAAAAAATTCTAAGTGATCAAGACCTGGCTCATCTTTTTACTGATGAACCGGCCCTCGGGGGGTTATTGGTTGAGAGTTTTTCTGAATAATCAAGTCCCGACTCATCTTTTTACTAATGACCCGGCCCTTGGGGGTTAATGGGGATAATATAATATATAACAAAGCTTACCTCATGTTTATTTTTTAGCATCCGGAGCAGGCTTTTCTCCATCTCATAACTCGCCTCCAGGCGACTTGCGAAACCAGAGCAAAGTTCTTTGAATTCCAGATGTTCATATTCAGAAAGCTTAGCCTTGGAGAGTCCAGACTCAGGAATGGTTTGAGAGGATGATGGCACATGCTTTGACAAAACCGTTGTGGCCGGTTTAGAGAAGCTGGTACCAGTGATAATTACAGCATCCGGGTCTTCTGCTGTTGTCAATGGACTTGGCGGCTTAGGGGTATCCATTATTTCCTTGGGCGAGTTAGGAAGATCCATTTGATCCTCAGGCTCGTCTTGATCCGGGTTATCTTGGATTGACACTGACTCTTTGATGGGCTCTGAAATTATGATAGGAGTTGACCCGCTGGTCTTCCTCTTCTTCGCCTGTGCCCTAAAAATGGGGAGAGGCGCATTAAAAGGCTGAAAATTTATCACCCTCAGATTCAGAGTAAAATTATCAAAGGACTTACCCAGGGACTCGAATCATTGGCGAAAGTGTCGACATTACTGAGTCGCCAGATGTAGGAGGAGAATTCTGCAAGAATTATACGTCAAAGATATAGGCGGGTTACAGATGTGATCCAAAGAAACATGAAGAAGTGTTGTTCATGGGTACCTCATTTGGTTTCCTTTGTTTCTTTGCTGGTAAGCCGGACACCAGATCACCGGAATGACTTCGGGTCTTCCGATTTGAAGTATATTGTGCTTTCTTCAGTAGAAAATTTGGGTCCAAACAAGCATTTGGATGTGAGAAGGGAACTTTCCCACAAATTCGCCTTTCCGGCTTAGGTGGAGAAGGAGATGAATCGGAGGAAACAGAAATTACCTCTACAGAATCCTCCTGGCTTTCGTTGTCTTCATTCTATTCAAGAGAGACAGAGACATAAATACAAAGTTAACAGTAGCGGATGGAGAGTGAAAAGAGGATAGGTTTTTACCTCTGAAGGTGCGTCGCCGACTTGAGATTCATCGGCTTCGGATGGCTCGGCCACAGCAGCTTTGCCCTTGCCCTTGGTTTTCTTGGGGGGCGGCTTAGCTTGCTTCATGGCTGGCCTTTTGGGTTTCTTGGACCAAAATTTATCATCTTTCTGGAATGGCATATGTTATAAAAGGCCACAATTCGAATGAAACATAAGAAAGAAAGACAAAAGGCGGGTTAAAATTGCTTACCTTGGGCGCCGGATTAATTTTGCAGAAGGGTTTGAGGCCGATTTGGCCGCATTTTCCCGCAGGCTCGCCGGTCAGCTTCTTGATGATGGTGACAATATCCTTTTCCGTTAAAGCCATATGGAAATAACATTGAGGATGATCTAAGGTGCCATCAAATTTGCACATTAGCCCGTCCCGGCGACTCAAAGGGAGGATGCGCCATTCGACCCAGCAACGGATCAAGTCGACCCCAGTAAGGCCATTGTTTGTCAAAGATCTTAACTCGGACAATACTGGGATAAAATATGATTCCTCCTCTTCGGTGAGCTTGTCCGGAAGCTTGAAATTCGTTGGAAGGCGATCTTTCCTATAGCCCAGAAGCTTGTTTTCGCCTACAGGCGAGGTCTCTTGAGAATAGAACCAAGACTCGCCCCAGCCTTTGGGATGGCTTGGCATGGCGAGTGAGGGAAACGGGCTATCCCTGGGGCGCTGAACATTTATACCGCCAAGTTCCAGGCTGGGGCCATTGTGAAATTCCATTTGGCGATTTAAGTGGAAAAAGTACCAGAATAAGGGAACTGAGGGTTCCATCCGCAGGTAAGCCTCACAGAACACTTGGAACTGGCATAGGTTACTTATCGAATTAGGTCCCAGATCCTGGAGGCGGACGTTCATGAAAGCCATGGCGTCTCTAAGGAACTTTGATCCGGGCGGCTTAAAACCTCGCTCAAGTTGTTCGACGAAAACGACTATCTCTCCTTCTTTGGGGTTGGGGAGATCCTCTCCGAACCCGGTACGCCAACCGATAACATCCCGAGGGTCCAAATTGCCCGTTTTCACATAATCTGCTAGTATGGTATCGTCGACTTTGGTAGGGAGCCAGTCACTTTTGAAGACGGTGCCCACGCTACAAAGGAGTAAAGTACGGGTGAATTTACACGCTTGAACATCTACTGTAAGAGGTGAAATAAGTTCATTTGACTCGCCAAGTAATTTGTTCATGGACTGAGGAAAAATCTTGACCCGCCATATAAAGATCCGGGTCGGGTTGCTATGGCGACTTACGAAGTTTGGCTACTCATGAGAGTTGTGTCTTAAAGCACCGGAGACATTTGTTCAAAATGGTGAAGTGGGAAGACTACAAACAGCTTTTACGCGATGAGCAGTAAATTATGGATCTACTGGACCGCCGAAAATACATGAGGAAAATGACTGGATACGGCAGCTTACTACCAGGATAAATTGATGTTGTTCGTTTGAAAAAATATTGCTCTAAACACACAAATCAAGGGCGGATAAGTGAAGGTATTTAGAGACAATAGCTATCTCGTCGTCATCAATACTAATCAATCAAGGATAGGTAAGAGATACTCGTGAAGGCATCAAGAACATGGCAATGATGAAACTTTGGAAAGGGTTGAGGATCTGCTCTTAAATAAGCGGTGAGCTAACCTGATGGGTTCGGCCGGAAGTGGTCGACGGCGGTGAGATGGTCGATGGCGGCGAGCAGCTCGGTCGCGGTAAGGTGCTTGACGGAGACAAGATCTGTGGGCGGCACCAATGCTTTCGGGCGACGACAGGAACTGCGGTCGGCGGCGGAGCTCTCGGAAGACGACAAGGTTTCCTCACTGCGATAATGGGGAGGAGATTGATGAGACTGGTAGGCGGAATACGCCAGTCCTGTCCCCCCCACCTATTTAACAGGGCGGGCGCTGGAATCGAGGCGCCGTGAGCGGGAACCGCCGAAGGATAAAAAGATTCGCTATAATGGCGCTCCGAAAATTTTGGGATAACAATACCAAAGGATCCGTTAGGATTACGTCAGTCTTCTCGGAATTCAAGGGACAAGAAGATGCCAACGAGAAATGGTTTGGTGATTTAAAGATCTTCCACGACAAATGGCGGGTTAAAGTTTCTGATGTATAAAGGATGAATCACCTTTAACTGAGCAAGAATATTGGCGTGAAGAGAATTCAAGTTAATCTGGGGCCTAATTTTGGGGATATTACCTGTTAGTAACCCGCCCTAGTTGGGCCGGGTCACCGAACCAGGCGATTCATCTGAACGTGGTTTGGGCCGTTGGCCTAGCGAGGCCGAAAGTTGTGTGGCGGTTTACAATTTCCGGAAGGTCTCCAAGCTTTGGAAGATGGAGACTTGGAGATCGTAGAGGTCACGATTTGTAGGAAGGAAAGTACCCTTGTAAACCCTAGGGATTCGACCTGTATATAAAGGCGAGTCCCAGGGAAGCAGAGGGCAGGTTAGAAATCATCGAGTGCTAGGTTTGGCGAGTTACGCCCTCCTTGTAATCGAAACCACATCAATACAACTCAAAGCAGGACGTAGGCCTTTACCTCCTCACGAGGGGCCGAACCTGGGTAAATCGCCGTGTCTCTCCTGCTCAACCCCTTTGAGTCGCCACCAAGGTGCGATGGCTCCAGTACTAAGTCCTTTCACGAGGACATCTGCCGTGACAAAACCACGACAGACACCAACCTAGTCTTGAATTGGGAGAAGTGCCACTTTATGGTTAATGAAGGCATCGTCTTAGGATATAAAATTTCCGAAAGAGGTATTGAAGTCGATAAGGATAAGGTTGATGCAATCGAGAAAATGCCATACCCCACAAATATCAAAGGTATAAGAAGTTTCCTTGGTCATGTTGGTTTCTATTAAAGGTTCATTAAATACTTCTCTAAGATTTCTAGGCCTCTTACCAATCTCTTGCAAAAGGATATTCCTTTTGTTTTTGACGATGATTGTGTGGAAGCCTTCGAAATACTAAAGAAGGCCTTGATAACTGCACCTATTGTTCAACCACCTGATTGGAACTTACCTTTTGAAATCATGCGTGATGCTAGTGATTATGCTGTTGGTACTGTCCTAGGGCAAAGAGTTGATAAGAAGTTGAATGTTATTCACTACGCTAGTAAAACTCTAGACAGTGCCCAAAGAAACTATGCTACTACGGAAAATGAATTTTTAGCAGTCGTGTTTGCATGTGAAAAGTTCAGGTCTTACATAGTTGATTCCAAAGTCACTATTCACACTGATCATGCTGCTATTAAGTACCTCATGGAGAAGAAAGATGCTAAACCTAGACTTATCAGATGGGTTCTCTTGCTACAAGAATTTGATTTGCACGTTGTTGACAGAAAGGGTGCTGATAACCGAATAGCAGATAACTTGTCTATGTTGGAGAACGTTCTTGGTGACCCACAACCTATTGATGATAGCTTTCCCGATAAGCAATTGAATGTCATCAATGCTTCACGTAGTGCACCGTGGTATGCTGATTATGCCAACTATATCGTTGCCAAATATATACCACCTAGTTTCACATACCAGCAAAAGAAGAATTTCTTCTTTGACTTGAGAAATTACTTTTGGGATGATCCTCACCTTTATAAGGAAGGAGTAGATGGTGTTATTAGACGTTGTGTACCTGAACATGAACAGGGACAAATCCTACAGAAGTGTCACTCTGAGGCCTACGGAGGACACCATGCGGGAGATAGAATTGCACACAAGGTATTGCAATCAGGTTTCTATTGGCCCAATCTCTTCAAGGATGCCCGTAAGTTTATCTTGTCTTGTGACGAATGTCAAAGAATAGGTAATATTAGTAAACGTCGGGAAATGCCTATGAACTATTCACTTGTCATTGAACCATTTGATGTGTGGGGCTTTGATTATATGGGACCTTTTCCAAAATCCAATGGGTATACTCATATCCTAATTGCTGTTGATTATGTCACTAAGTGGGTAGAAGCTATCCCCACTAGTAGTGCCGATCACAACACCTCTATCAGGATGCTTAAAGAAGTTATTTTCCCTAGATTTGGAGTCCCAATATATCTAATGACTGATGGTGGTTCACATTTCATTCATGGTGCTTTCCGTAAAACGCTTGCTAAGTACGATGTCAACCATAGAATTGCGTCTCCCTATCACCCTCAGTCCAGTGGTCAAGTAGAGCTAAGCAATAGAGAGATTAAACTAATTCTACAAAAGACTGTCAACAGGTCTAGAAAGAATTGGTCTAAGAAGCTCGATGATGCATCGTGGGCTTATAGAACTGCCTATAAGAATCCCATGGGCATGTCTTCGTACAAAATGGTGTCCGGTAAAGCATGTCATTTACCTCTTGAGCTAGAGCATAAAGCTTATTGGGCAATCAAAGAGCTCAACTTTGATTTCAAACTTGCTGGTGATAAGAGGTTATTTGATATTAGCTCGCTTGATGAATGGAGAACTCAGGCATATGAGAATGCCAAGTTGTTCAAAGAGAAGGTTAAGAGGTGGCATGATAAGAGGATACAAAAGCGTGAGTTCAATGTAGGTGATTATGTCTTGCTATATAACTCTCGTTTAAGATTCTTTGCAGGCAAGCTTCTCTCTAAATGGGAAGGTCCTTATGTTGTTGAGGAAGTATATCGTTCCGGTGCTATCAAGATCAATAACACGGAAGGTAATTGTCCGAGAGTGGTAAATGGGTAGAGAATCAAGCATTATATCTGAGGTACTCACATAAATGTTGAAAGCAATATTATCAATACCATAACTCCGGAAGAATACCTAAGGGATATTTATCAGCCTGTTTCAGACTCTGAAAACGAAGAGGTATGTGATTTGGTAAGAAAACAGATTCCAAGACTTTTCCAGTAGGAAATTTTCTCTGTTTTGGAATATTTGAAAAAATAGAAAAATTGGAAGTAGTCCAGAAAGCGCGCGAGGAGGCGACAAGCCTGCCAGGCACGGGCCCACCCCCTGGCCGCACCTTGGGGGCTTGTGGACACCTCGTGTGCCTCCCGGACTCCGTTTTCGTGCCATGATCAAAAGAATGCTTTGCCTCATGCCATGATCAAAATAATGAGAAAAGAACAAAAGCATGAAAGATCATGTAATGATCTTATGGGAAGTGATGGCTTCACATATAAAAAGAATGATGATTTAAACTTGTTGAGGGTATACACACGTAGACCTTGGTAATTGTTGCAATTAATATGAAGTGATAAAAAAAGGAGAGGTTCACATATAAATATATATCATCTTTGACACCATCTATGATTGTGAATACTCACTACACTATTTTATGCCTAGAGGTAGATGTTGGACAAGGAAGACAACATAATGAATTGTGTTTGCTTGGTTCCTAACAATGTTATATGATTAGAAATCCCTTAGCATGTGACGATTGCTTCCACCTCATATCAGCCAAAACTCCCGCACTAAGTAGAGATACTACTTTTGCATCCATAAACCTTCAACCCAGTTTTTCCATGAGAGTCCACCATACCTACATATGGATTGAATAATATCCCTCAAGTAAGTTGTCATTGGTGCAAGCAATAAAAATTTCTCCCTAATATGTATGATCTATTAGTGTGTGGAAAATAAGCTTTGTACGAACGTGTGATGAGGAAGATATAAAAGCGACAGACTGCATAATAAAGTTCTTTATCACAGGAGGCAATATAAAGTGACGTTCCTCCGCACTAAGAGGACACACATCCAAACCTCAAAAGCGCATGACAACCTCTGCTTCCCTTTGCGAAGGGCCTATCTTGTACCTTCACTTTTTGCCCTTGAAAGAGTCATGGTGATCTTCACCAATTCCTCATTTCGCCTTTATCTTGGCTAACGTCACATGCTTGGGAAAGATCTATAGTCATATGTCAACTTGGGAGTAAGTACTCATGAATTATTATTATTGACATTACCCTTGAGGTAAGCAGTTGGGAGGAAAAACTATAAGCCCCTATCCCTCTGTGCGTCCAGCTGGAACTTTGATCTCATGAGTACCACGTGAGTTGTAGCAATTGTAGAGCATGAAAAGATGGTTGAGTATGTGGATTTTCTTTACAAGCTCTTATTTGACTCTTTCTGGTGTTGTGATAAATTGCAATTGCTTCAATGACTACAGGCTATCGGTTGTTACTTCTCGATAAGGTTCTTGATCCATACTTTACTTTGTGAAGGAATTGTCACTTTAGCATCAGAGATTATATGTTGGTATTGCTGTTCTGATCATGATCATGATGCCTGCATGTTCGTATCTTGTCTTGTCGACACCTCTCTCCCTAAACATGTGGACATATTTATTGAGCTAGGCTTTCGCTTGAGGACAAGCGGGGTCTAAGCTTGGGGGAGTTGATACGTCCATTTTGCATCATGCTTTCATGTTGATATTTATCGATTTTTGGGTTGTTATTTCACTTCAAGGTACAATACTTATGCCTCTTCTCTCTTATTTTGCAATGTTTACATGAAGAGGGAGAATGCCGGCAGGTGGAATTCTGGCCTGAAAATGGAGCAAGTTTGAGATACCTATTCCGCGCAACTCCAAACGCCGTAAAAATCAACGAGGATTTTTTTCGGGAATTATAAAAAATACTCGGTCGAAGAAGTGCTAGATGGGCGCCAGCAGGTGTCCACAAGCCTACTAAGCGCGACCACCCCCTGGCCGTGCCTAGGGGGCTTGTGGGCACCCAGTTGGCCCTCTGCCCCCCCTCTTCTGCTATATGAAGAGTTTCGTCCGGGAAAAAAATCAAGAGGAGGCTTTTTTGTGGATTCACCGCCGCCACGACACGGAACCTGAGCAGAACCAATCTAGAGCTCCAGCAGGACGATCCTGCCGAGGAAAATTCCCTCCCGGAGGGGGAAATCGCGGCCGCCACGAGGCGGAACTTGAGCAGAACCAATCTAGAGCTTCGGCAAGAAGATCCTGCCGGGGAAACTTCCGTCCCGGAGGGGGAAATCGTCGACATCGCCATCACCAACACTCCTCTCATCGGAGGGGACTCATCACCATCAACATCTTCATCAGCACCATCTCATCTCCAAACCCTAGTTCATCACTTGTAACCAATCTCCGTCTCACGACTCCGATTGGTACTTGTAAGGTTGCTAGTAGTGTTAATTACTCTTTGTAGTTGATGCTAGTTGGATTACTTGGTGGAAGAGTTTATGTTCAGATCCTTGATGCTACTCATTAACTCTCTGGTCATGAATATGATTATGCTTTGTGAGTAGTTACTTTTGTTCCTGAGGACATGGGATAAGTCATGCTAATAGTAGTCATGTGAATTTGGTATTCGTTCGATATTTTGGTGTGTTGTATGTTGTTTTTCCTCTAGTGGTGTTATGTGAACGTCGACTACATAGCACTTCACCATTATTTGGGCCTAGAGGAAGGCATTGGAAATTAGTAAGTAGATGATGGGTTGCTAGAGTGACACAAGCTTAAACCCTAGTTTATGCGTTGCTTCGTAAGGGGCTGATTTGGATCCAATAGTTTAATGCTATGGTTAGACTTTGTCCTAATTCTTCTTTCATAGTTGCGGATGCTTGCGAGAGGGGTTATTCATAAGTGGGATGCTTGTCCAAGTAAGGGCAGTACCCAAACGCCGGTCCACCCACATATCAAACTATCAAAGTAACGAACGCGAATCATATGAACATGATGAAAACTAGCATGACAGAAATTCTTGTGTGTCCTCGGGAGCGTTTTTCCTCCTGTAAGACTTTGTCCAGGCTTATCCCTTGCTACAAAAGGGATTGGGCCACTTTGCTGCATCGTTGCTACTTTTGTTACTTGTTGCTTGCTACGAATCATCTCACCACACAACCACTTGTTACCGATAATATCAGTGCTTGCAGATTTTACCTTGCTGAAAACCACTTGTCAGATCCTTACTCGTGGGTCATCACATATCATATTTTATGGCATTCTTGGTTGATCCTAGAAATTCTACGCAACTCAAGGACCCACGAAGAGAGTTGGGGATTTCGTTATTTTTATAATTGAGTTTTCTCAAAATTTGAAAAGAGGATCATTTGGTTTTAATTATTTTCTCTTCAAAATTGCTAAATATAAAATAAAAGAGAGGGGATAAAATGACTTCCCCAAAATAAAGAAATATTGGGGAAAAATATTAAAATCAAATAAGAATTTTATTCGAAGTTTTATTGCTATTTTATTTGAATTACAAAAAATGCGTATTTCAAAATTGCATTAGAGGCCCAAATAAATGTTCACCTTGTCCGTCATATTTTTAGAAGACGGGGAAAATTTATTTCAGGATTTTTAGAGGCCGTTTGATATTTCTTTTTATTTATCTTCTCCACGTTAGAATTATTTAAAAAAAAGTCAAACCAATTTTTAAACGGGCCATGTCCGGCCAAAACTCTATCGGGCCAGGCCTTTATAAGCCCAGCCGGCGCACCCCCAAACCCTCCTACACCCGCGCAGCCGCCGCCCCCCGCCGCCAACGCCGCTTGCCCGCGCGAGCCGTTGCCGCCGCCTCCTAACGCCGCCTCCGTCGGACCCCGCCGCCTCCGCCCGTCGAACCCCGCCGCCAAGGTAGCCGGTTTTCTTGCGAAAACCGTCCGATTTTTCTTAAAAAAATAAAGAATCAAGATCTATTTTTCAGATCGATTTTATTATTTTTATTCCCGGTTTATTTAATTAGCGGACGTTCGTCCGTACGTTCGTTTTAACGAACGACGTTTATCCGTTAGACGCTGATGACCCTCGAGTGTAGGGGATCGCAACAGTTTTTGAGGGTAGAGTATTCGACCCAAATTTGTTGATTCGCCAAAGGGGAAGCGAAAGAATATTCTCAAGTATTAGCAGCTGAGTTTGTCAAATTCAACCACACCTGAAAGATTAGTGTCTGCAAGCAAAGTATTAGTAGCAAAGTAGTATGATAGCAACGGCGTGAGAAACATAACTGTTGACGACAGACTATTCCAAATTATTGTATCAATGGCGCTAGTGTTGCACGTGGACGGGGAGCTATTCTTCCCCGACAACGGAAACGAAAAAGTCTTGCAGCAAGTAACAACAAAGTAGCAAGGAACAACAGTAGCAGCAAAGTAACAGCAGTAGAAACAGAGTAACAACAGCAGCATCAAAGTGGCCCGATCCCTTTTGTAGCAAGGGACAAGCCTAGACAAAGTAACATAGCAAGGACGAGTATTAAAAGACTCGTAGGCAGTGGATCGGTGATGGATGAGTGTGACGGATGTGATTCATCACGTAACAACTATAACACAGAGAGATAAGTAACTAGCTCCCGTTCGTCAATCTAATGTAGGCATGTATTCCGTATGTAGTCATACGTGCTTAGGGAAAAGAACTTGCATGACATCTATTGTCCATCCCTCCCGTGGCAGCGGGGTCCTAATGGAAACTACGGGATATTAAGGTTCTCCTTTTAATAAAGAACCGGACCAACGCATTAACAAGTGGTGAATACATGAACTCCTCATACTATGGTCATCTCCGGAAGTGGTTCCGGCTATTGTCACTCCGGGGTTGCCGGGTCATAACACATAGTAGGTGACTACAACTTGCAGGTTAGGATCTAAAACACACATATATTGGCGACAACATAATAGGTTCAAATCTGAAATCATGGCACTCAGGCCCTAGTGACAAGCATTAAGCATAGCCAAGTAGTAGCAACATCAATCTAGAACATAGTGGATACTAGGGATCAATCCCCATCAAAACTAACTCGATTACATGATAGATCTCATCCAACTCATCACCGTCCGGCAAGCCTACGATGAGATTACTCACGAACGATGAAGAGCATCATGGAATTGTCGATGTAGGAAGGTTGATGATGACGATGGCGACGATTTCCCCTCTTCGGATCCCGAAACAAACTCTAGATCTGCCCTCCAGATGAAGAACAGGAGGTGGCGGCGCCTCCGTATCATAAAACGCGATGAAACCTTCTCTCTGATTTTACCCCGGGCGAGACGGAATAAATAGAGCTGAGTTTGGGGCGGTGGTTCCAGGTGGGCCTCACAAGTCCTCACGGCGCGGCCTAGGGGGGTGGCCGCGGCCTGTGGGCTTGTGGCCCACTAGCACGGCCCCTACGGTGGATCTTTGCGCAGGTATTTTTCTTTTATTCCACAAAAATTCTCGGTAAGTTTTCAGGACATTCCGAGAACTTCTATTTCTGCACAAAAACAACACCATGCAATTCTGCTGAAAACAACATTAGTCCGGGTTAGTTCCATTCAAATCATGCAAGTTAGAGTCCAAAACAAGGGCAAAAGAGTTCGGAAAAGTAGATACGACGGAGACGTATCAACTCCCCCTAGCTTAAAGCCTTGCTTGTCCTCAAGCAACTCAGTTGACAAACTGAGAGAGACAAAAGAAAAACTTTGACGAACTCTATTTGATCTTGTTGTTGCAACTATGTCTAATTCATAACCAGAATTTCAGCAACATCACAAGCAAACCACATAAGCAAATGACATCTAGGTCTCACGGTAAACTCATATAAATGGCATAATCAGCTAGTGAGCAAATAATAATAAGCCTCAAATGTCAACACTTCAATCAAAACAACATGAAGCAGTACGAATAGATGGTATCTTGCTAGCTCTTTCTGAGACTGGAAAACATAAATGCAGAGCACCTTCGAAGACCAAGGGCTGACTAAACATTGTAATCCAAGGCAATGAAGATCTAGTCACAGTCATACTCAACACAGTTAAAAGCAAAGCATAAAAATGACAGAGGTGCTCTCTAATTGGTGTTTTTATAAGAGGAGGATGACTCGACAGGAACAAAAATAGATAGGCCCTTCGCAGAGGGAAGCATTGATATACAGAGGTGCCAGAGCTCAAGCTTTGAAAACAGAGATAATAATTTTGGGTGGCATGCTCTCATTGTCAACGCAATGACTAAGAGTTCTCAACATCTTCCACGCTACACATGCTATAGGCGGTTCCCAAATAGAAAAGTAAAGTTTTGACTCCCCCACCACCAATCAATCACACTCCACGGCTAGCCGAATCATCGGGTACCGTCCATACGAACATCAATCCTCGGGGAGTTTTGTTTGCAATTATCTTTTCGATTTGAGCATGGAACTGGGAATTCCAATTACCGGCCCCTTTCTCGTGAATGATAGTGAATAAACACATATCGATGATAACACGCCTAGCATGGAAGATACCAATAGCCCCCTATCACCACATGAGCGGTTTGGGCATGCAAAACAGTTTATTTCTTTAAGGTTTAGAGAGTGGCACATGCAAATTTACTTGGAACGGCAGGTAGATACCACACATAGGTAGGTATGGTGGACTCATATGGCACAACTTTGGGTTTATGGAAGTGGATGCACAAGCAGTATTCCCGCTTTGTACAAGTGAAGGCTAGCAAAAGACTGGGAAGCGACCAACTAGAAAGCGACAACAGTCATCAAAATGCATTGAGATTAACTAACATTGAGTGCAAGCATGAGTAGGACACAAATCACCATGAACATGAACATCAGAGAGGCTATGTTGATTTTGTTTCAACTACATGCGTGAACATGCGCCAAGTCAAGCCACTTGAAACATTCAAAGGAGGATACCATCCTATCATACTACATCACAGTCATCTCAACATTCATGTGGGCATCCAAGACAAACCATTATAAGCTCCTAGCTAAGTAAGCATGGCATAAGCAACTATGATCTCTAAGTTGTCATTGCAAACATGTTTCTCTCACAACAAAGCTGAATCAGGCATGATGAGCTAGTCATATTTACAAAAACAAAATAGATCGAGTTCATACCAGCTTTTCCAGGCTTAGTCACTTCATCATATATCGTCATTATTGCCTTTCACTTGCACGACCGAACGATTTGAACAATAATAAGCATGCTCGTGCATTGGACTAAAGCTGGAATCTGCAGTCAGACACAAAGGAGAAGACAAAGTAACATGGCTCTTTGAAAGCTAAACAGGTATGCATGCAAGAGCCACTAAACATTGTAACCAATATCTTCTACCTTGACCCAAAGAAAAAGAAAACTATCTACACGGGAAAGCTCCCAACAAGCAAAAGAAGAAAAAGAAAATATTTTTGGTTTTTTCTCAAACTAGACAGAAACACGAAAAGAAAATGAGAAAAAGAAGATAAACTAGCATGGATGATACAGTGGCAAAGTGTGAACACCGGCTAACAAAGTAAAAGCATAAGCAAGGATGTAAAGTCGGTGAGAACACGTACTCCCCCAAGCTTAGGATTTTGGCCTAAGTTGGTCTACTCCCAAGGATGGCCCTGGCGAAACCCAAAATCATAATGGGGGTTATAAGGGAGTGCTGCAGCCACTGCCTGAATAGCTACCTCACGGAGACGAGCAGCTTTTGCCTCCCTCTCATACTCCTCTGGTTATGTGATATCTCCGTTTTACCTGAAAGTCAAAGAAGACAGGAGCAGGAAGGGTAATATGGAAAACATGCTGCCGGTTAAATATCAAACGGTATAGGAGGGATTCGTCATCCCTCTCAAGGAACTGGTAGCGTGTCAAAGCGACGCGGTCAAGGAAAGCTGTATGGAGCGGGGGGATCTCCTTCGCGGATGGGTACTCCAAGAAAATTTGCTATGCGAGTGGCATAGATCCCACCAAAGAAGTCCCCTTCATTAGCATTCTTATTCAGGCTCCTTGCTATAATAGCTCCCATGTTGAAGCTTTTGTCACCCGTCACTGCGCTCTTAAGGATACTAAGGTCGGGTGCGCAGAGGTGACAATGCTCAATCTTGCCATTAATGCATCTGCCTATGAAGAGGGCGAAGTAATGCAAGGCAGGAAAATGAGTACTCTCCATGGTAGCTTGCGTAATGTCTCTAGTTTCTCCAACAGTAATACCAGAGCAAAAATCTCTAACCGAAGATTTAGGAGGACCATTGAGACTACCCCAGATAGGTATTTTGCAAATTCTATTGAAATCCTCTAAATCCATGGTATACGATTTATCATAGAGATCAAATAGTATTGATGTCTCACGGTGAGCTGAAAATTTGAATCTATGAACAAAAGAGACAGTGAGAGCAACATACTGTTCACATTTATCGGAGATGAATTCTTCGAGTCCGACGTTGTGAACAAGTGCATCAAACTCATCTTTGAAGCCTGCCTCAATCGTAAATTCATGAGAAGGCCATTCACATGGTTGTACCTGCGCATCCCTTGGTTGGTAAGGATTAGGCTCCCGAATCACAAGACGGGGACCTCTCTTGCTTGAGGAACCACCATGAAAGTTTCTCCTGAACATCTTCCTTTTCTGAAATTTTTAGTGATTCTAAGGAAAGGTGAACAAGGTTCAACGAAACTCATAGCAACTACCCCCATAAGTGCCTAGAGGCCATATTACGCATCAAAACTACTTGGGACCTGCTAGAATCGGCATGCAAAGCTCAAGAACATGGTCATCAATGCAACAAAAATATGCGGAGTATAGGCACTAGAGCAAAAACTAATTGGACCAATGGAGGAGTCACTTACCAAGGAGTAATTTCCCCAAAACAGTTTGGAGAACGGTGATTTGAGCAAAGAGATCAAAAATCCCAGGAAGAGGAGCAAGAACACGGGTTTGAGCTGCGAAACAATTTTTTCTGGAGGTAGGAGAAGGAGATAAGAGCAAGAATGAGTGGAGGGGGTGCCTGTGGGCCCCCAGACAAGCTCTTTGTCTCAGAATTTTTCAAAAATTCCAGAAAAAATCATACTTGATTTTCACGGCGTTCGGAGAACTTTTATTTTTGGGGTACTTTTCTACCGGACGCTAAAACAGAAAACAGGGAAAACTAAACTAAATCTATCATTTTTCTTCTAAGCAACCTAAAGTGAAAGCTTGGAACAGAGGTTTGTGACTCCTCGATTCATCCATCTCATGGTCATCGAAAGAAAATCCGTCAATGAGGTTGATCAAGTCTCCTCGACAAACCTTTTCGAATCGCAAAAGAGAACGGAGAATTTTCGAATAGTCACTAAGTCACCTCAATGGGGATATGTATTTCCCCAACAAGAAAATCATACTTCATCTTGACACGAGGAATAGGGCATTCAAAGCTCCCAATAAGAACCGATGATGTTTTTTCGATAGCATTGATGCAATGTACTCGATATTGTTTCTTCGGAAAGTGCACTATATGCTCATTACCATTGACATGGAAAGTGACATTGCCTTTGTTGCAATCTATAACAGCCCCTGCAGTGTTTAAAAAGGGTCTTCTGTGGATGACTGCCATGGCATCGTCCTCAGGAATATCCAAGATAACAAAGTCTGTTAAGATAGTGACGTTAGCAACCACAACAGGCACGTCCTTGCAAATGCCGATAGGGAAAGCAGTTGATTTGTCGGCCATTTGTAGAGAGATTTCAGTGGGTGTCAACTTATCCAGTTCAGGTCTACGATAAGGAGAGAGAGGCATAACACTAACACCGGCTCCAAGGTCGCATAAAGCAGTTCTAACGTAGTTACCTTTAATGGAGCAAGGTATAGTGGACACACCGGGATCACCTAGTTTCTTAGGAGTTCCACCCTTGAAGGTATAGTTAGCAAGCATGGTGGAAATCTCAACCTCAGGTATCCTCCTCTTATTAGTCACAATATCTTTCATGTACTTAGCATACAGAGACATTTTGAGCATATCTGTCAAACGCATTTGCAGAAAGACACGTCTGATCATTTCAACGAATCGCTCAAAATCCACATTATCCTTTTTCTTGGATGGTTTGGGAGGAAAGGGCATAGGTTTCTGAACCCATGGTTCCCTTTCTTTACCATGCTCCCTAGCAGTGAACTCATTCTTATCGTATCTCTTATTCTTAGGCTGTGGGTTATCAAGATCAGCAGGTTCAATCTCCACATCCTTATCATTGCTAGGTTGAGCATCGACATGAACATCACTATTGATATTATCATTAGGCTCGTGTTCATCACATATTGTATTTCAGCATCAGAGACAGAGCCATCGTTTGGACTCTCAGGTGTAGCAGCAACAAGGTTGCTAGCGTGCAGGTTCCTATCATCTTTCTTCTTCTTTCTAGGATGACTAGGTGCATCAGTGCTAACTCCTTGAGAATCTTGTTCAATTCTCTTAGGATGACCCTCAGGATACAAAGGTTCCTGGGTCATTCTACCGCCTCTATTAACGACTCTAACGGAATTGTCATTCAACTCATTGAGCAAGTCATTCCGAGCTTTAAGTACTTGTTCTTCTTGAGTAGTAACCATAGAGGCATATTTACTCAAGAGCTTAAGATCATTGACATTTCTCTCCACACAAGCACTTAAATGACTAAGCATACGCGCATTCTTTTCCAATTGTCTGCTAACATAATCATTGAAGCTCTGTTGTTTGGCAACAAAGTTATCAAATTCATCCATGCATAGGCTAGCAGGTTTATCAAAAGTAATATCACTCTCATCAAACCTACGTAGATAATTTACTTCTACTACCTGTATCGGGTTATCGAGACCATCGATCTCTTCGATATGTGGTAGATTTTTGACATCTTCAGATTTAATGCCTTCCTCTCGCATAGATTTCTTGGCTTCTTGCATATCTTCAGGACTGAGGAATAGAATACCTCTTTTCTTCAGAGTTGGCTTAGGAGGTGGTTCGGGAATAGTCCAAGCATTCTCATTGCACAAGATGTTATTTAGTAGAATCTCAGCTTGTTCTACAGTTCGTTCCCTAAAAACACTACCGACACAACTATCTAGGTGGTCTTTAGAAGCATCGGCAAGTCCATTATAGAAGATATAAAGTATTTGATTCTTCTCAAGAGGGTGATCAGGCAAAGCATTCAGTAGCTGGATGAGCCTCCCCCAAGCTTGTGGGAGACTCTCTTCTTCAGCTTGAGCAAAGTTGTATATTTCCTGCAAGGCAGCTTGCTTCTTATGGACAGGGAAATATTTCTCAAAGAAGTAGTAGACCATATCCTGGGGGCTACGCACACAACCAGGAGCAAGAGAAGTGAACCAAGTCTTAGCATCATCCTTTAGCGAGAAAGGAAACAACTTGAGGATATAGTAGTGGCAGATCTTTTCCTCACTAGTGAATAGGGTGGCTATATCGTGCAGTTTGGTAAGATGGGCTACAACCATTTCAGACTCATAACCGTGAAAAGGATCAGATTCGACTAGAGTGATTAACTCAAGGTCGATAGAGAATTCATAATCCTTATCGGTCACAAAGATAGGCGAAGTTGCAAACTTCGGGTCATATTTCATCCTAGCGTTGAGATATTTTTCTTTCCACTTGCGCAGTAGTTTCTCAACATCATAGCTATCCTTACACGCAAGAAAGTCCTCAGCTATCTCTCCCTCCATAAAATAGCGTTCAGGCATATCAGGCAATTCAGGCATAGTAGCAGGTTCTACTTAAATAGTATCAGCAGTTTCAGAAGTATCATCACGTCTAGCAGCAACTCTAGCAATTTGTGCATCAAGGGCACCTAGTGGCAAAGCAGTATCAAGCATAGCATCATCAGACATAGTATCAAGCATAGCATCATCAGGCATAGTATCAAGCATAGCATGATCAGGCGTACTATCAAGCATAGCATCATCACGCATAGTATCAACCATAGCATCATCAGGCATAGTATCAAGCATAGAATCATCATAAGCATCATGGGCATCAGAAGTAGCATCATCAAGCACAGTAGTATCAAGCACAGGAGACATATCAAGATTTCTAGCAGGAGGCAAAGTCGCAAACTTACTCAAAACTGAAGGTGAATCAAGTGCAGAGCTATATGGCAGTTCCTTACCTCTCTTCATAGTGGAAGGCAAGATTTTAGTTCTTGGATCTTTCGGATTCCTCACAGTGACCAGCAGACGTCAATACCAAGTGACTCGAAGAATATACTTGTGCTTCCCCGGCAACGACGCCAGAAAAATGTCTCGATGACCCTCAAGTGTAGGGGATCGCAACAGTTTTCGAGGGTAGAGTATTCGACCCAAATTTGTTGATTCGCCAAAGGGGAAGCGAAAGAATATTCTCAAGTATTAGAAGTTGAGTTTGTCAGATTCAACCACACCTGAAAGATTAGTGTATGCAAGCAAAGTATCAGTAGCAAAGTAGTATGATAGCAACGGCGTGAGAAACAGAACTGTTGACGACAGACTATTCCTAACTGTTGTATCAATGGCACTAGTGTTGCACGTGGACGGGGAACTATTCTGCCGCGACAACGGAGACGAAAAAGTCTTGCAGCAAGTAACATCAGAGTAGCAAGGAACAACAGTAGCAGCAAAGTAACAGCAGTAGCAACAGAGTAACATCAGAGCCGCAAACTGGCCCAATCCCTTTTGTAGCAAGGGACAAGCCTAGACAAAGTAACGTAGCAAGGGCCAGTAGTAAAAGACTCGTAGGCAGTGGACCGGTGATGGGTGAGTGTGACGGATGTGATTCATCATGTAACAGCTATAACACGGCGAGATAAGTAACTAGCTCCCGTTCGTCAATCTAATGTAGGCATGTATTCCGTATGTAGTCATACGTGCTTAGGGAAAAGAACTTGCATGACATCTATTGTCCATCCTCCCGTGGTAGCGGGGTCCTAATGGAAACTATAGGATATTAAGGCTCTCCTTTTAATAAAGAACCGGACCAACGCATTAACACGTGGTTAATACATGAACTCCTCATACTATGGTCATCTCCGGGAGTGGTTCCGGCTATTGTCACTCCGGGGTTGTCGGGTCATAACACATAGTAGGTGACTACAACTTGCAAGTTACGATCTAAAACACACATATATTGGCGACAACATAATAGGTTCAGATCTGAAATCATGGCACTCGGGCCCTAGTGACAAGCATTAAGCATAGCCAAGTAGTAGCAACATCAATCTAGAACATAGTGGATACTAGGGATCAATCCCCGTCAAAAGTAACTCAATTACATGATAGATCTCATCCAACTCATCACCGTCCAGCAAGCCTATGATGAGATTACTCACGAACGATGAAGAGCATCATGGAATTGTCGATGGAGGAAGGTTGATGATGACGATGGCGATGATTTGCCGTCTCCGGATCCCGAAACGAACTCCAGATCAGATGAAGAACAGGAGGTGGCGGCGCCGCCGTGTCGTAAAACGTGATGAAACCTTCTCTCTGATTTTACCCCGGGCGAGACGAAATAAATAGACCTTAGTTTGGGGGCGTTGGTGCCACGTGGGCCTCACAAGCCCTCACGGCGCGGCCTAGGGGGGGTGGTCGTGGCCTGTGGGCTTGTGGCCCACTGGCACGCCCCCTCCAGTGGATCTTTACGCATGTATTTTTCTTTTATTCCAGAAAAATTCTCCATAAATTTTCAGGACATTCTCAGAACTTTTGTTTCTGCACAAAAACAACACCATGCAATTCTGCTAAAAACAACGTTAGTCCGGGTTAGTTCCATTCAAATCATGCAAGTTAGAGTCCAAAACAAGGGCAAAAGAGTTCGGAAAAGTAGATACGACGGCGACGTATCAACTCCCCCAAGCTTAAAGCCTTGCTTGTCCTCAAGCAATTCAGTTGACAAATTGAGAGAGACAAAATAAAAACTTTGACAAACTCTGTTTGATCTTGTTGTTGCAACTATGTCTAACTCATAACCAGAATTTCAGCAACATCACAAGCAAACCACATAAGCAAATGACATCTAGGTCTCACGGTAAACTCATATCAATGGCATAATCAGCTAGTGAGCAAATAATAATAATCCTCAAATGTCAACACTTCAATCAAAACAACATGAAGCAGTACGAATAGATGGTATCTTGCTAGCTCTTTCTGAGACCGCAAAACATAAATGCAGAGCACCTTCGAAGACCAAGGGCTGACTAAACATTGTAATCCAAGGCAATGAAGATCCAGTCACAGTCATACTCAACACAGTTAAAAGCAAAGCATAAAAATGACAGAGGTGCTCTGTAATTGGTGCATTTATAAGAGGAGGATGACTCGACAGGAGCATAAATAGACAGGCCCTTGGCAGAGGGAAGCATTGATTTGCAGAGGTGCCAGAGCTCAAGCTTTGAAAACAGAGATAATAATTTTGGGTGGCATGCTCTCATTGTCAACGCAATGACTAAGAGTTCTCAACATCTTCCACGCTACACATGCTATAGGTGGTTCCCAAACAGAAAAGTAAAGTTTTGACTCCCCCACCACCAATAAATCACACTCCACGGCTAGCCGAATCCTCGGGTACCGTCCATACCAACATCAATCCTTGGGGAGTTTTGTTTGCAGTTATCTTTTCAATTTGAGCATGGAACTGGGAATTCCAATTACCGGCCCCTTTCTCATGAATGATAGTGAATAAACACATATCGAGGATAACACGCCTAGCATGGAAGATACCAATAGCCCCCTATCACCACACGAGCGGTTTGGGCATGCAAAACAGATTATTTCTTGAAGGTTTAGAGAGTGGCACATGCAAATTTACTTGGAACGGCAGGTAGATACCGCACATAGGTAGGTATGGTGGACTCATATGGCACAACTTTGGGTTTATGGAAGTTTATGCACAAGCAGTATTCCCGCTTAGTACAAGTGAAGGCTAGCAAAAGACGGGGAAGCGACCAACTAGAAAGCGACAACAGTCATCAAAATGCATTGAGATTAACTAACATTGAGTGCAAGCATGAGTAGGACACAAATCACCATGAACATGAACATCATAGAGGCTATGTTGATTTTGTTCCAACTACATGCGTGAACATGCGCCAAGTCAAGCCACTTGAAACATTCAAAGGAGGATACCATCCTATCATACTACATCACAGTCATCTCAACATTCATGTGGGCATCCAAGACAAACCATTATAAGCTCCTAGCTAAGTAAGCATGGCATAAGCAACTATGATTTCTAAGTTGTCATTGCAAAGAAAATATTTTTGGTTTTTTCTCAAACTAGACAAACACACGAATAGAAAATGAGAAAAAGAAAATAAACTAGCATGGATGATACAGTGGCAAAGTGTGAACACCGGCTAACAAAGTAAAAGCATAAGCAAGAATGTAAAGTCGGCGAGAACACGTACTCCCCCAAGCTTAGGCTTTTGGCCTAAGTTGGTCTACTCCCAAGGATGGGCCTGGCGAAACCCAAAATCATAATGGGGGTTATAAGGGAGCGCTGCAGCCACTGCCTGAATAGCTGCCTCACGGAGACGAGAAGCTTTTGCCTCCCTCTCATACTCCTCTGGTTATGTAATATCTCCGTTTTACCTGAAAGTTAAAGAAGGAAGGAGCAGGAAGGGTAATATGGAAAACATGCTGCCGGTTAAATATCAAACAGTATAGGAGGGATTCTTCAAAGCATAGGTATCCTCACCATAATCATCATAGATAGGGGCATGCTTTCATCAAAATAATTTTGATCATTCAAAGTGGAAGAACTAAAAAGATCATCTTCATAAAATATAGCATCCCCAAGCTTGTGGCTTTGCATATCATTAGCATCATGGGTATTCATAGAATTCATGCTAACAACATTGCAATCATGCTCATAATTCACATATTATATGCCAAGCATTATATGTAATTCTTCTTTCAACACTTGAGCACAATTTTCCTTCCCATCATGCTCACGAAAGACATTGAAAAGGTGGAGCATATGAGGCATCCTGAATTCCATTTTTTTGTAGTTTTCTAGCGAAAGAACAAGAAACAAAAAGATTAGATTGCAAGATCTAAAGATATACCTTCAAGCGCTAACCTCCCCGGCAACGGCGCCAGAAAAGAGCTTCGTTGACGGGGTGTTAGTGCCGCTTACCTAGCCTCCCCGGCAACGGCGCCACAAAAGAGCTTGATGTTTACTACGCAACCTTCTCCTTGTAGACGTTGTTGGGCCTCCAAGTGCAGAGGGTTGTAGGACAGTAGCAATTTTCCCTCAAGTGGGTGACCTAACGTTTATCAATCCGCCGGAGGCGTAGGATGAAGATGGTCTCTCTCAAGCAACCCTGCAACCAAATAACAAAGCGTCTCCTGTGTCCCCAACACACCCAATACAATGGTAAGTTGTATAGGTGCACTAGTTCGGCGAAGAGATGGTGATACAAGTGCAATATGGATGGTAGATATAGGTTTTTGTAATCTGAAATTACAAAAACAGCAAGGTAACAAATGGTAAAAGTGAGCACGAACGGTAGTGCAATGCGTGGAAACAAGGCCTAGGGTTCATACTTTCACTAGTGAAGTTCTCTCAACAATGGTAACATAATTGGATCATATAATTATCCCTCAACATACAACAAAGAGTCACTCCAAAGTCACTAATAGCAGGGAATAAACAAAGAGATTATTGTCGGGTACGAAACCACCACAACGTTATTCTTTCTGATCGATCCATCATAGAGTCCGTACTAGAATAACACCTTAAGATACATATCAACCAAGACCCTAATGTCACCTAGATACTCCATTGTCACCTCAAGTATTCGTGGGCATGATTATACGATATGCATGACATAATCTCAGAATCATCTATTCAACCAACACATAGAACTTCAAAGAGTGCCCCAATGTTTCTACCAGAGAGTCAAAACGTGTGCCAACCCCTGTGCATAGGTTCCCAATGTCACGAACCCGCAAGTTGATCACCAAAAAATACATCAAGTACTCACATGAATCCACGTGTGCCAACCCATATGCATAGGTTCCCAATTGTCAGAAACCCGCAAGTTGATCACAGTAGATTGACACGTGCAAGACATACATCAAGTGTTCTCAAAGACTCAATCCGATAAGATAACTCCAAAGGGGAAACTCAATTCATTACCAGAGGGAGAGGGGGAAGAACATCATAAGATCCAACTATAGTAGCAAAGCCCATGGTACATCGAGATCAAGACATCTCAAGAACACGAGAGAGAGAGAGAGAGAGAGATCAAACACATAGCTACTGGTACATACCCTCGGCCCCGCGGGAGAACTACTCCCTCCTCATCATGGAGATCGCCGGGATGATGAAGATGGCCACCGGAGATGGATTCCCCCTCCGGCAGGGTGCCGGAACGGGCTCCAGATTGGTTTTTGGTGGCTACAGAGGCTTGCGGCGGCGGAACTCTCGATCTAGGTTTCTTTCTGGAGGTTTCTGAATTTATAGGAATTTATGGCGGTGGAATTGCGTCAGTTGGGCCCACGAGGAGGTCACAAGGCTGCGCGCCACCACCGGGGGGGGGGGGGGGGTTGGCGGCGTGAGGGCTTGTGACTCCCTCGTGGCCCATCTGGCCTTCTCCCAAAGCTTAGGGGGTCTCTTTTGGTAAAAAAAAATCATCGTAAAGTTTCATTCCATTTGGACTTCGTCTGAAAATGGGCCAAAAACACGGAAAAAACATAAGCTGGCACTTGGCACTGAGTTAATAGGTTAGTCCCAAAAAAAGATATAAAATAGCATATTCATGCATATAAAACATCCAAAGTTGACAAGATAATAGCATGGAACCATCAAAAATTACAGATAAGTTGGAGACATATCAGTGGCCCACTGCCACGCCCCCTCAGGTGGATCTTTGCGCAGGTATTTTTATTTTATTCCAAAAAAAATCTCCGTAAATTTTCAGGACATTCCAAGAACTTTTGTTTCTACACAAAAACAACACCATGGCAATTCTGCTGAAAACAGCGTTAGTCCGGGTTAGTTCCATTCAAATCATGCAAGTTAGAGTCCAAAACAAGGGCAAAAGAGTTCAGAAAAGTAGATACGACAGAGACGTATCAGCCGCAGATAATGAACGTTCGTTCGTTAGCTTGTTCGTCAGATTTTCTTTTTCCAGGGATTTTTCTGCGATTATTTCCGATCGCGATTTGTGCCGAGATCTTCGTTTTAGTTTATCTTTTCGCTTGTTTATCGAATGCAGGTGATTCAAATGCTCAGATCTTCGTCTCGAAGCTCTCTTTCAGTTTAACCAACTTGAACAAGATTTTTGTACTGTAAAATTTGACTCTAGTCCAGATTAGTAAACGTATCTTGTTTCTTTCGCAGTTTGAGTTTTGTTGCTTCGTTTGGTTTGATTCTTTTTGCAAACCGGAGTTTTTCAATTGAACTTTCTGGTTAGATCTCTTATTTGAGTTTTACCCGTGCATCTAGATTGAGTGCTTATGTATGTTATTGTTTGTTTACGATAGAGTACCCGGAGTGTGAAGCGTGCTACTACGAGTCTCTAGGTTTTACGGATCATCAGCAAGGCAAGTAACATTTTGATCATATCCCTTTATTACCCAGTTTTTATTGCATTAGATCAACCCTCAAACATTGCATGGTTAGGATCTGATTTAACATGTGGGTTTTGGGAAGTAGATGATGAAGTAGAACCTATTGACTTGTTTATTATCGAACCTTTGGGAGTTATTTCTACGTTATGCTTCTATTGCTATGCTATGCTCGTAGACATGGATTGGGTGAGTGTATAAATGACAGATGTGAGTATCGTTAATTAATGGTTCACCTAAGGTGGCTACTTAAATACACATCTAGGTGGATTTCTTGAGGCACCCTGGGGTACCCAGTGGTTATCAGGGCACCTGGAGAAAACCAGTGTTGTCCTACGGTCCGCCACCTAGGCTCAAAGGGATCATAAGATTATTCATTCTAGAAACTTCCATGTGCAGCCACGAGCCAATATGGGCTCTTGCATGGTTGAGTAAGTTGCGTGAAGCTCTTGAAGCGGTAGGCTAGCAGATGTAGTGGGTTGTAGGTGGTACGATCTACCCAGAGTAGAGAGTTAATGCCTCAGAAAGACTGTGTCTCGAATCTCCGACCATGGATGTATTCTTGTCTTGTGGGAAAAGTGTGCAAACCTCTGCAAATTGTACAAACTAATCATGGTTAGCCGTGTCCCCGGTTATGGACATCTTGAGTATCTGATTCTTGGATTATCATGTTGATCTCATCACTCTAAATTAATTTGTTGGGTTTAATGATGATGCTTAATTGGGATTGAGTTGGAGGAACCTTCTAAATGTTTAACAACAACCATGATAGTTAAATAAAACTTATTCCTTTTGTTGTAGGACAAAGATTGGCTTTATGCAAAACTGTTAACCATAGAGTTTTCCACCAGCCATATATGCATGTAGAGATAACATTTATTCTATTCATTACTCTATGTGTAACATTGCCAGCATATTCCATGTGCTCACCCGTTTCGGGCTGCAACATTTCATGTTGCAGACTTTTCAGATGTCGAGTAAGGCGCCATAGGTCGTTGTCTTTCACTCAGCTATGCCGTTGGAGTTGATGGACTCACTTTATCTTCCAAACCTTCCGTTGTTATTGTTTTTAGATGACCTTAAGACATATTATTGTAATACGTTCTCTGTTGAGACATTCGACGTAATAAGTGTGTGCTTGAAACTCTGTTACAAATCCTCAAGTATTGTGTGTGTCGGCATTACCGATCCAGGGATTACACACATGCATAGAGACTGGACTGTTTGAGGTCTGGTCGCTACAGTGATATTATTGCATCCTTAAAAATTAAGGGTTAAATGATTTTTAAATCTCTTTATAAGAATAAACTTGCTTGTTCCAACTTCTTGGAAATCATGTCTATTGCCACTGAGGGCAAGAAATACAATGAGGAGTTGGAAGCTCATCTCGAGGAGCATGAGGCCACCCTTGAGACAATGGAAGGTCATGAGCGTGATTACGCTAACGAGATCGCGGAGCTATCCCAAGCTCTTGAAAATGAACAAACCACCAAGGAATCTCTTGAGGAAACCTTTGCTATAGAATTATCTAGATTAAAGGAATCCCATGATAGAGCTCTCGAGGTGGCTAATGATTTTAGAACTAAAAACGATAAGCTTGAAGTTGCACATGCTAAACTCATTGAGGACTATGAGCACCTCGAAAATGGCTCAAGGGCTATTAAGAGTTCGCTCATAGAACTCACCGACTCTCATGCTCAACTTGAAGCTTCATATGCTAAAGAGCTTGCCAAGTTGCCTTCTCCTCTAATTGTTAATAATGATGCTTGTGCTACTAACTCTACTTCTTGTGAAGCATCCATTTTAAAGGAGAATGTTGAGCTAAGGGCTCAACTTGAGTTGCTATCTAGTAATTATGGGAAATTGGAAGAAAGTCATGTAATTCTCACAAGCTCTCATGATGATCTTCTAGCATCCCATAATGCGCTAAAATTATCTCGTGAGGCTATTACTACCAAGGTAACATCAAGTGAGCCTCATGTGGATAATGGCACTACTTCTAGTCAAAATGCTATATTGCCATGTGCTAGTCCTCGTAATTCTTCTACTCATAATGTTGCTACATCTTGTGATGAATTACTTTCCTTGCCTTGTTGCTCTAACAATGAAGCTTATACTTCCTCTAGTACTTGTGTTGATACTAACCATGTAGAGGAAATCGAAGAACTCAAGGCCCAAGTCACTTCTTTGAAGAAAGACTTGGAAAAGAGTCATGAAGGGATGTCCACACT
The DNA here is from genome assembly GCF_904849725.1 of Hordeum vulgare subsp. vulgare. Taxonomy (NCBI): domain Eukaryota; kingdom Viridiplantae; phylum Streptophyta; class Magnoliopsida; order Poales; family Poaceae; genus Hordeum; species Hordeum vulgare. The sequence goes on along the minus strand of NC_058524.1, from coordinate 120,183,171 downwards.
CAACAATGTCTTGTGTGGGAAAAAAAATCCCCGAATGACAAAGATGGACTTGGATTCAACTCCAACAACAAGAAGAAGTCCAGAAACTTCAAGAATAAGGGCCAAGAACAAGTCAAGAATTCGGCCAAGATTATTCGCTTCAAGTGCAAAATTGAAGGGCACCATGTTTGTAGCGATCCGACTCAAAACAAGTCAAGCCTCTGTGTTTCTGTGCCATCCCTGGATCAGTATGCTGGCACACACAGTACATCAATGTATATATCAAAGTGCAATCACATGTAAATAGCATAAAACTGATATATACCTTAAATTTCTCAGCGGAAGCAGTTAAGGGAGTGGAGTCCCAATAAACACCAACGGCAAGTTGAGTGTATATCGTAACCCTGAATCATACTCTTACTCGTCGAAGAAAAATATCTGCAACATAAGACGTTGCAGCCGTGTAGGTCAGCATATTGAATACGCCGGCAAGTCACATATGAGAGGGGGAAATGTCATCTATACTATATGCATATATGGTAGGTGGGGCTATAAGTTTTTAGCGAAAAGCAAGTTTTCTCCTACATCAAGAGAGGGCTAAAAGCAAAATGTTACTACATTGTTGGTTGTTAACGAGATGGTTCCACCAACCAATTCTCATACCCATGTTGTCAATAATACCCACACCAATATTATTATTTGTGTTGAGAATTTCAGATAACTTCAGTTCCTTTGGCTCAAGTTGTCCATGATCGTGGACACGGCTAATCGATTAGGTTTGAGTACTCTGCAGAGTTTTGCACACATTCCCACAAGATTTGATCGCCTCCGAGTATGTCCTCGCACTTCAAGGTGTTTGAAGACCGGATGATCAAAACATGGTCTTTCAACGGGTCCCTGTGAATCCCTGTCGGTGCCCATCCAATCCTACCGTTCTTCTACATCTGCTAGCACCGCCTGTCCAGAGTCGCCGCGTTGTCCAACCAAGCCAGAGCCCATAATGACTTGTGGCTGTGCAGGTAAGCCTTGTGTCTTGAAAATATCCGTCCGTCTCTTTGAGCCTGGGTGAAGCTTTCCGCAAGATGTCATGGCCGTCTCCAGCATCCCGGGTCATCCACTGGTTTCTCCAGGGAGCCGATCAACCGTCCTTCACCCAGAGTTGCATTGCATCATGAGGTCTTGAAAAGTCTTGACTTAACCGGTCTTGGTTATTAAATTATTCTCGCATCACTCGTGATAAACTCTCAACCAGAATCTCGTCTACTCAAGCATAGCAATATGAAATTTGTCGTCCCGGGCCAAGTAACGGGGTTGTTGGGTGCCTACCACATGATACTACAATATGTAACCATAATTTCCAAGTACCTACTCAGCATGCAATTGGGCATAGGAGGGTAGAACTACGATGCATAAAACATAGGTGATACATGATCAAATGACTTGCCTGGCGATGTTGACGAAGAAGAATTTCTCGAGAAATAACTTGATAGACTACTCGTCACTCTCCGATGAAATCTATATAACAACCATATCATTCACGTAAGCACTCATACTAGCAATATTTCTAGCAATCAAAATAAAAGAGAGAGTGAATAAGAATCCGAAGGACACTTCAAATAAGACTAGGGAGTCTTCTACTACCTCAAACACTAAATAGTTTTTGTCCAACGGAAAATAATAACAGGGAACTAAGATATAAATTAAACTAAGATAAAATAGAGTATTTTTCACAAAACTTTTTGAAAGTATTTCCAAACGGAATTTGAAACAGTGGAGAAACCAATTGCAAGTTATTAGAGAACTAGAATTGATTTCATGATAACATATAAAAATAAAAATCAAAACATGTTGCAAACCTACTGCTAACTAACAGAAACAAAACATAATCTTTCTGAAATATAAAAGAAAATAATTTAAAAACAAATAAGGAAAAGGAAATAGCCATAACCCTAAAAGAGGTGAAACAGAAATTGTTTCACATGAAACAATGAGCTAAAATACTCAAATAATTCTGAAATTTTTCCCATTGATAACTAAGATCACTAGTGATCAGTATCAAAAGGAATCAAATTAAAAACTATTTTTAAACTCCTGGAATAAGCAAAACAAGGTTTAATCTAAATCTGATCTAATTCAAATTTGAAAATTTCAAACATAGACACATTATATGTTTTTAAAAACTACAGAAAAATTGTGATGTACTTGAAAAAGAATCAACCTCATTGGATCTCTAGATCAAAGGTTATGAGCAAAATAAAATTGAAACTCTCTCTCTTTCAGAATTAAACTGAAAATAGAAAAAAATCTAACCAGTGAACAGGGGGTCCACGTGGCGTGTTGTGGTTGGCTCTGGGGTGTGATCTGCGTAGCTAATCCAACAAACGGCCGCAATGTAACTAAATCCCTTAGGCTAAAACATAAGTGAAAGAAAAACCATTCGGTTTTATCTAAAAGACCGAAGGGGTATCTAACATCTAATCTCACGCGTCTATACTAGATCCAACGGCTATAGGAGGAGGAGGGTTCTCACAGGGGAAGTTGGTGCTCCGGCGAGGCTTCTCTGGCGAGGCCGAAGTGAAGCGGCGATCGGGAGGCGGCTCCGGCGGTCGGCCGAGGTGGGGGAGAGGTCCAGGCGGCGGAGGGGATCTCCGGCGTGCTTCTGGTGGCGACGGCGCGGCTTGGGGAGGTCGGGGCGAGCAGCAGGGAGGCCAGGGAGCTTCGGTGAGGAGCCGAACTCTGGCGAGGTGGTTGCGGTGGCGTGGGGCAAGGGAGCTCGGGCCTTGGGTGAAAAACGGAACGCGGCGGCGATGGGGTGGCTGCCGGTGGGGTCGGTTGGGGCGGGGAGGCACGGTGGTGGTCGAGGCGAAGTGGGGTTGTTTCTGTGGAGCTTGGCTCCGGCGAGGCACGGTGGCTGGGCGGCGAGACGACGTGGTGGTGTGGGGAGGAGGGACCGAGGGGGGGGCTCGGGACTGCGGCTTAAATAGGGGAGAGGAGGGGGTCGGGGGAAGGAAGGGGCTCGCGGATCCGAGCGGATCCCGGCGAGGCAGCAGCTCGTGCCATGGAAGGAAGGAGCTCGCGGGGGGGGGGGGGAGAAGGAAGGAGACCGAGGGGGAGAGTGATTGGGCGCGGGGCCCTGCGACAGCGAGAAAGAAAAGAGGGGCGAGGGGGATCGTTGACCGATCCGAAGGGATCTTGGTCCCGGGCCTTAAGGGATCTGGCCCAACTCTAAAATCGCGCCCATGGAGCTTTCCTAGAATAAAAAAATATCTCCCGATTTTGTATTTTCTCAAAAATAGTAAGAGAATAGAATAAAAGGAAACAAAATAAGATAATTAATATAGGTTATTATATACCAAAATGATCACAAAAATATTCTCTACTCAATTAACATTTTTCCAAGGAGAAAATAAAAACAAAAAAATTGTTTTTTTCAGAATATTTTCCCCATATGCTATATTTTCCTTTTGCAATTATTTTCACGATAAAACTTTGGCTTTCTAGGCTCAAAATATTTCAAAAATGCCTCACACTTTGGAGGGTCATTTTCCTCCGCTCTCTCTTGCGTGCAAGAGATTATTTCCCGGCACTTCTTGTGTGAAGAAAAAATAGAAATGCAAAAGCAAAAGTCGAAAGAATTCAAATGCAAACTTTATTTAAATCAATATGCATAGATGCTTAGCTACAATGTAAAACATTCCCAATTAGGAAAATTGGGATGTTACAAACCTACCCACCTTAAGATGAATCTCGCCCTCGAGATTCGGGTTGGCTAGAAAATAGGTGCGGGTGGTCTCGACGAAGATCCTCTTCTAGTTCCCAGGTGGCTTCTTCCTCGGTGTGGTGGCTCCACAACACCTTGCAGAACTTGATGATCTTGCTGCGGGTAACTCCTCATACGTCAAATCACTGTCAAGCTGTATGGCCTCTAGGGGCATTGTATCTGTTGGAAATATGCCCTAGAGGCAATAATAAATTAGTTATTATTATATTTTTTTGTTCATGATAATCGTTTATTATCCATGCTATAATTGTATTGATTGGAAACACAGTGCATGTGTGCATACATAGACAAAACACTGTCCCTAGTAAGCCTCTAGTTGACTAGCTCGTTGATCAAAGATGGTCAAGGTTTCCTGACCATAGGCAAGTGTTGTCACTTGATAACGGGATCACATCATTAGGGGAATCATGTGATGGACTAGACCCAAATTAATAGACGTAGCATGTTGATCGTGTCATTTTGTTGCTACTGTTTTCTGCGTGTCAAGTATTTGTTCCTATGACCATGAGATCATATAATTCACTGACACCGGAGGAATGCTTTGTGTGTATCAAACATTGCAACGTAACTGGGTGACTATAAAGATGCTCTACAGGTATCTCCGCAGGTGTTCGTTGAGTTAGTATGGATCAAGACTGGGATTTGTCACCCCGTATGACGCAGAGGTATCTCGGGGCCCACTCGGTAATACAACATCACACACAAGCCTTGCAAGAAATGTGACTTAGTGTAAGTTGTGGGATCTTGTATTACGAAACGAGTCAAGAGACTTGCCGGTAAACGAGATTGAAATAGGTATGCGGATACTGACGATCGAATCTGGGGCAAGTAACATACCGAAGGACAAAGGGAATGACATATGGGATTATATGAATCCTTGGCACTGAGGTTCAAATGATAAGATCTTCGTAGAATATGTGGGATCCAATATGGGCATCCAGGTCCCGCTATTGGATATTTACCGAGGAATCACTCGTGTCATGTCTGCATAGTTCTCGAACCCGCAGGGTCTGCACACTTAAGGTTCGACGTTGTTTTATGCGTATTTGAGTTATATGGTTGGTTACCGAATGTTGTTCGGAGTCCCGGATGAGATCACGGACGTCACGAGGGTTTCCGGAATGGTCCGAAAACGAAGATTAATATATAGGATGACCTCATTTGATTGCCGGAAGGTTTTCGGAGTTACCGGGAATGTGCCGGGAATGACGAATGGGTTCGGGGTGTTCACCGAGGGGGGGGGGGGCAACCCACCCCGGGGAAGCCCATAGCCCTTGGGGGTGGCGCACCAGCCCTTGGTGGGCTGGTGGGACAGCCCAAGAAGGCCCTATGCGCCAAAGGATAAGAAATCAAAGAGAAAGAAAAAAAAGGGGAGGTGGGAAAGGAAAGAAGGACTCCACCTTCCAAACCTAGTTGGATTCGGTTTGGAAGGGGAGGACTTCCCCCCTTGGCTCGGCCGACCCCCTTGGGGCTCCTTGAGCCTCAAGGCAAGGCCCCTCCCCTCCCTCCTATATATACTGAGGTATTAGGGCTGATTTGAGAAAACTTTTGCCACGACAGCCCGACCACATAGCTCCACGGTTTTTCCTCTAGATCGCGTTTCTACGGAGCTCGGGCGGAGCCCTGCTGAGATTAGATCACCACCAACCTCCGGAGCACCGTCACGCTGCCGAAGAACTCATCTACCTCTCCGTCTCTCTTTCTGGATCAAGAAGGCCGAGATCATCGTCGGGCTGTATGTGTGTTGAACGCGGAGGTGCCGTCCGTTCGGCACTAGATCGGAGCGGATCGTGGGACGGACCACGGGACGGTTCGTGGGACGGTTCGCGGGGCGGATCGAGGGACGTGAGGACGTTCCACTACATCAACCACGTTTCTTAACGCTTCTGCTGTGTGATCTACAAGGGTACGTAGATCGGAAATCCCTTCTCGTAGATGGACATCACCATGATAGGTCTTCGTGCGCGTAGGAAATTTTTTGTTTCCCATGCGACGTTCCCCAACAGTATCTCTCAACGGAACATCGGCCATCTCAGCATGGCATTTCTTCAACTGGGAAACATGGAAGACATCATGAACTCCGGACAATCCTTCCGGCAGTTCCAGTTTATATGCAACTTCGCCTCTACGTTCAAGAATTTTGTAGGGGTCAATGAATCGGGGTGCTAACTTTCCTTTCACACCAAATCTCTTGATTCCTCGGAGTGGAGACACCCAAAGATATGCTCGGTCTCCCACTTCGTATGTTACTTCCTTGCGTTTGCTGTCAGCATAACTTTTCTTCCTGGACTAAGCTATCTTGAGTTGGTCACGAATTAGCTTGACCTTCTCTTCAGAATCTCGGATAAGGTCGGGACCAAAAAGTTGTCGGTCTCCAACTCCATCCCACATCAACGGTGTTCTGCACGTCCTTCCGTATAGAGCTTCGAAAGGGGCCATCTTCAAACTGGTCTGGTAGCTGTTGTTCTATGAGAACTCGGCATAAGGCAAATTGTCATCCCAACTAGACCCATAGTCTAGTGCGCAAGCTCTCAACATGTCCTCCAGAATCTGATTGACTGTCTCGGTCTGTCCATCTGTCTGGGGGTGAAAAGCTGTACTGAACTCCAATCTCGTTCCCAAGGTTTCATGCAGTTGGTGCCAAAATTTTGATGTGAACTGAGTCCCTCTATCTGACACAATACTCTTCGGTACTCCGTGTAGACATACAATCCTGGTCATATATATCTTGGCCAGCTTGGCACTCGTGTAAGTGGTCTTCACAGGAATGAAATGAGATACCTTGGTCAAACGATCGACCACAACCCAAATAGAATCATACCCAGAACGGGTCCTGAGTAATCCTGTGATGATGTCCATACCAAGCTTTTCCCATTTCCACTCGGGTATCGGCAGAGGTTGGAGCAAACCTGCTCGCTTCTGATGCTCGGCTTTTACTCGCTGACAAACATCGCATATTGCTACAAACTCGGCAATGTCTTTCTTCATTCCTGTCCACCAGAAACTTTCTTTCAGATCCAGATACATCTTGGTGTTGCCGGGGTGTATCAAGTTCGGGGAATCATGGGCCTCATGAAGTATCAACTTCCTGACTTCGGGATCATTGGGCACATAAATGCGATCCTCAAACCATAAAGTTCCGTGTTCATCCTCACGAAAACCTTTAGCCTTCCCGTCTTTCATTTTCTGCTTAATCTCAGCTATCTCCTTGTCTGATTTCTGTGCTTCACGGATCTTTTCTGTCAAAGTGGACTGAATTTCCAGTGTGGCAACAAATCCTCTTGGAACTATTTCCAATTTGAGCTCTCGGAGATCATCGGCTAACTCATGGGGTAACCCTCTTGCTATGAGTGTGTTCACATAACTCTTGCGGCTCAATGCATCGGCTACAACATTTGCCTTGCCTGGGTGATAATGCAATCTCATGTCATAGTCCTTGATGAATTCTAGACATCGCCTCTGTCTGAGGTTCAACTCCTTCTGTGTGAAGATATATTTCAGGCTCTTGTGATCAGTGTACACATCACAACTATTTCCGATCAGGAAATGTTTCCAGGTCTTGAGAGCGTGCACTACGGCTGCTAGTTCCAAGTCATGTGTGGCGTAATTCAACTCATGGGGTCTGAGCTGTCTGGATGCATGGGCTACAACTTTACCTTCTTGCATGAGCACTCCTCCAAGTCCTTGACAAGAAGCATCACAGTAAACCTGGAAATCCTTCCGAATGTTCGGCAATATCAGCATTGGGGCTGTAACCAGACGTTTCTTCGACTCTTGAAAACTGGTTTCACATTTCTCAGTCCAAACATAGTTGGACTCCTTCTTCAACAACTCTGTCATGGGCTTGGCGATCTTTGAGAAATTCTCAATGAACCTCAGGTAATATCCGGCAAGTCCGAGGAAACTACGGATCTCCTTGACTGAAGTGGGTGCTACCCATTCGGTGACTGCTGCGACCTTGGGAGGGTCCACTGCTATTCCTCCTCCTGAGATGACGTGTCCGAGGAATCCGACTTTCTTCAACCAAACCTCACATTTGCTAAACTTTGCATACAACTTATGCTCTCGAGGTTTCTCCAGAACTAGACGCAGATGTTCCTTGTGTTCCTCTTCGTTCTTGGAGAATATCAGTATGTCATCGATGAACACCATGACAAACTTGTCCAAGTATTCCATAAATACCTTGTTCATCAAATTCATAAGATATGCCGGAGCATTAGTCAGTCCAAATGACATGACCGTGTACTCATACAAGCCGTACCGAGTGGTGAAGGCTGTCTTGGGTATATCATGTTCACGAATCTTCAACTGATGATACCCGGATCGAAGATCGATCTTGGAGAATATGCGGGCTCCAACTAACTGGTCAAACAGATCATTGATCATCGGCAAGGGGTACTTATTCTTGATGGTCTCCTCGTTCAATGCACGATAATCGACAACCATTCTCAAGGACTAATCCTTCTTTTCAACCAAGAGCACTGGGGCTCCCCAAGGTGAAGAACTTGGGCGAATATACCCTTTGTCCAACAACTCCTTAATTTGCTTCTTGATTTATACCAAGTCATTTGCGGGCATCCGATAGGGTCTCTTGGATATCAGGGCTGTTCCGGGTAATAGCTCAATCAGGAACTCAATCTCTCTATCAGGTGGCATGCCCGGCAATTCCTCCGGAAATACATCTCGGTATTCCTGTACAATCGGTACTTCCTCCTAGACTACTCCCGCGAGAGAGTTTACTGTTTACTCCCTATCGGGCGCTGAGACACGTACTTAATCCGCTTTTGCTCGGGGGTGGTGAGAAAAATAGACTTAAGGGCACAATCAATATTCCCTTCATACTTGGCCAACCAATCCATGCCTAGGATTACATCCAATCCCTGGGACTCAAAGCATGGCATCCTATCCCTGGTCGGAAAATTATGGTTCCCGATGTTGGGACTCAAAGCATGGCATCCTATCCCGGCTGTCATCATGCCTCCTGGGGAACTGACCTTAATAGGCTGGCTCAGGGTTCTAGTTGGCAAACTATATTTTTCCACAACTACCCTTGATATGAATGAATGCGTTGCACCAGAATCAAAAAGTACCAATACTGGACGTGAATTTAGCAAAAACTTACCAACCACAGTATCGGGGTGATCATAGACCTCTTCAACGTCAATGTGATTCACTTGAGCTCGAGGAAAAGGATTGGGCTTCTTTGCTGCAGAGTTGCCGTTGCTGTTTCCATTTTCCCTACTTGTTCTGGGGACATTCAGTGGCATAGTGTCCCGTCTTCTGACACTTGAAGCAGGTGATGTGATTCAGATCCTTCTGAGCTGGAGCTGAATGATGCTGAGTGCCAGTACCGCCATTCTTGAAGTTGCTGTTGTTGCGGTGGTTCCCATTTCCTCCATGGTTGTGGCCTCCATGGTTGTGCACTGGGTGGTTATGCTGGACGTGTCCTCCAAACTTACCGGATCCAGTCCCGGTATTCCCTGAATAGGGGGTGTAGCAAGGCTTCTGCTAAGTGCCGGAGTTGAAATTTCCATTCCCATACTTCCGCTTGCGGTTCTCCATCTGCTGATGTTTCCCCTCCAAGATGAGGGCCTTATCTACCAGCTCCTGGTAGTTGTTGAAGGTGGCTACAGTCAGCTGAATGCTCAGCTCATCATTGAGTCCCTCCAAGAACTTTTCCTGCATAGCCGCATCATCGGCCACATCTCCAGGTGCATAACGGGCGAGCATGCTGAATTCATCGACATACTGAGCCACAGAGCGATTTCCCTGGCGTAAGTTGCGAAACTCACGCTTCTTCAGACTCATTGCACCAGCTGAGACATGTGCGGTACGGAAGGCTTGCTTGAACTGCTCCCAAGTGACTCCAGCAATGGAGTATGTGGTGGTGTAGTTCTCCCACCATGCAGCTGCAGGGCCTTCAAGTTGATGCGCAGCAAAGCGCACCTTCTCAGCTTCAGTACAACCAGCAGTGATAAGTTCCCACTCCATCTTGCGGAGCCAATCATCTGCCACAATGGGCTCAATGCTGCTGGAGAAAGTCGGAGGGTTCAACCTCAGGAAACGGGTGAGATTGTCGGCCTGGGGTGGATGATGGTTGTTGTTATTGTTCTGGTTCTGGATGATCAGCTGCATCAGGGTATTCTGTTGCTGAATCAACTGGGTGAGTTCCGGTGGAAAGTTGGAAGTAGGGGCACGTCTCGGAGGCATCTGATGTTTGTAGAGGGGTGAGATTAGCATAGAACAATGGTCTAAGAGTAATTACACTACCCATATGAAATGCAACAAAACAAGTATCACACCACACATTTTATTCAATACCATCACAAAAGGTTCTCACACGGGGATACAAAATTCGATAAGCTAAACATCGGCCTAAGCGTTTAACGATAAAGTAAATTTGGTGGTCTAGTCTAAGTGTCCTCCTCAGAAAAGCATGGTGATGGGTCTTTCGGTGGAGCTTTCTTCATAGTCCTCGTCATTGCTGATCAAGGGGGCTACGTCACCTTCGGGATGAAGGTTCTCGCCCATGTCCAGTTCCTCCTCCAGGTATGCAACTTGGGTCTTCAGCTTCTCGATCCTCTCCAGAAAGTCCTTCACCTCCAGTTCGTGCTCATAGTGGGCTTCCCGGGCTGCTTCTTCGAGTTCGAGTTCGCGGAGTGACAATTGCTTGATCTTCCTGGCGTCCTTGATCACATGATGCTCCAGAGTCCCGTTGTGCTTCTCCAAGGTCTGGGCATAGGACAGGAGAGCGTCCTTGGTCTTGCTTGAGATGATTCCTCCATCTTCTCTTCTCCGGGATACCGTGAATAGGTCCGGTGAAATAGGGCAGCCTCTGTACACTTCCTTGATACGACCGAGTGCACAATGGACCGCCATGTCCCTTCCGAGAATCCAGTTGGGTGCGATGAACTTGAAGTCCACAGGCTCAGTGCACGGCTCGAATGTCCTTCCGGGAACGTGCACCTCGATCCTCTAGCGTGAATCCTCCAGGTAAGACGAAGTCGGCTTCCCTGTGATAGTCGACAGAGCAATCCTCAAGTCCTTGGTGATCTGTATCAGCTCCTTTCCGAAAGGCATAGTGGCGTCGGGCTGGCAAAACTCCGTGAACTTAACGGGGATGAAGGTGGCCATCTAAAACATTGGAAAATCGGAGAGAAGTCATAAATGATCAGAAGAGGAAATAGAGGATTTATAGACATAAGAAAATAGTTTTCTTCCTAAGGCTTTTCCATTCCTAGAGGTTACGTCCTATGGTCAGCGTGTGCTCTGAATACCATTTCTGTAGCGACCCGCCTCAAAACGAGTCAAGCCTCTGTGTTTCTGTGCCATCCCTGGATCAGAATGCTGGCACACACAGTACATCAATGTATATATCAAAGTGCAATCACATGTAAATAGCGTAAAACTGATATATACCTTAAATATCTCAGCGGAAGCAGTCAAGGGAGTGGAGTCCCAATAAACACCAACGGCAAGTTGAGTGTAGACCGTAACCCTGAATCGTACTCTTACTCGTCGAAGAAAAATATCTGCAACATAAGACATCGCAGCCGTGTAGGTCAGCATATTGAATACGCCGGCAAGTCACATATGAGAGGGGGGGAAATGTCATCTATACTATATGCATATATGGCAGGTGGGGCTATAAGTTTTTAGCGAAAAGCAAGTTTTCTCCTACATCAAGAGAGGGCTAAAAGCAAAATGTTACTACATTGTTGGTTGTTAACGAGATGGTTCCACCAACCAATTCTCGTACCCATGTTGTCAATAATACCCACACCAATATTATTATTTGTGTTGAGAATTTCAGATAACTTCAGTTCCTTTGGCTCAAGTTGTCCATGACCGTGGACACAGCTAATCGATTAGGTTTGAGTACTCTACAGAGTTTTGCACACATTCCCCACAAGATTTGATCGCCTCCGAGTATGTCCTCGCACTTCAAGGTGTTTGAAGACCGGATGATCAAAACATGGTCTTTCAACGGGTCCCTCTGAATCCCTGTCGGTGCCCATCCAATCCTACCGTTCTTCTACATCTGCTAGCACCGCCTGTCCAGAGTCGCCGTGTTGTCCAACCAAACCAGAGCCCATAATGACTTGTGGCTGTGCAGGTAAGCCTTGGGTCTTGAAAATATCCGTCCGTCTCTTTGAGCCTGGGTGAAGCTTTCCGCAAGATGTCATGGCCGTCTCCAGCATCCCGGGTCATCCGCTGGTTTCTCCAGGGAGCCGATCAACCGTCCTTCACCCAGAGTTGCATTGCATCATGAGGTCTTGAAAAGTCTTGACTTAACCGGTCTTGGTTATTAAATTATTCTCACATCACTCGTGATAAACTCTCAACCAGAATCCCGTCTACTCAAGCATAGCAATATGAAATTTGTCGTCCCGGGCCAAGTAACGGGGTTGTTGGGTGCCTACCACATGATACTACAATATGTAACCATAATTTCCAAGTACCTACTCAGCATGCAATTGGGCATAGGATGGTAGAACTACGATGCATAAACCAATTGCAAGTTATTAGAGAACTAGAGTTGATTTCATGATAACATATAAAAATAAAAATGAAAACTTGTTGCAAACCTACTGTTAACTAACAGAAACAAAACATAATCTTTCAGAAATATAAAGAAAATAATTTAAAAACAACTAAGGAAAAGGAAATAGCCATAATCCTAAAAGAGGTGAAACAGAAATTGTTTCACATGAAACAATGAGCTAAAATACTCAAATAATTCTGAAATTTTTCCCATTGATAACTAAGATCACTAGTGATCAGTATCAACAGGAATCAAATTAAAAGCCATTTTTAAACTCCTGGAATAAGAGAAACAAGGTTTAATATAAATCTGATCTAATTCAAATTTGAAAATTTCAAACATAGACAAATTATATATTTTTACAAACCACAGAAAAATTGTGATGTACTGGAAAAATAATCAACCTCATTGGATCTCTAGATGAAAAGTTATGAGCAAAATAAAATTGAAACTCTCTCCGTTTCAGAATTAAATTGAAAATAGAAAAAAATCTAACCAGTGAAGAGGGGGTCCACGTGGCGTGTTGTGGTTGGCTCTGGGGTGTGAGCTGCCTAGCTAATCCAACAAACGGCCGAAATGTAACTAAATCCCTTCGGCTAAAACTTAAGTGAAAGAAAAACCGTTCGGTTTTATCTAAAAGACCGAAGGTGTATCTAACATCTAATCTCACGCGTCTATACTAGATCCAACGGCTATAGGAGGAGGAGGGTGCTCACAGGGGAAGTTGGCGCTCCGGCGAGGCTTCTCCGGCGAGGCCGAAGTGAAGCGGCGAAGGGGAGGCGGCTCCGGCGGTCGGCCGAGGTGGGGGAGAGGTCCAGGCGGCAGAGGGGATCTCCAGCGTGCTTCTGGTGGCGACGGGGGGCTTGGGGAGAACGGGGCGAGCAGCAGGGAGGCCAGGGAGCTTCGGCGAGGAGCCAAACTCCGGCGAGGTGGTTGCGGTGGCGTGGGGCAAGGGAGCTCGGGCCTTGGGTGAAAAACGGAACGCGGCGACGATGGGGAGGCTGCCGGTGGGGTCGGTTGGGGCGGGGAGGCACGGTGGTGGTCGAGGCGAAGTGGGGTTGTTTCTCTGGAGCTTGGCTCCGGCGAGGCACGGTGGCTGGGCGGCGAGACGGCGTGGTGGCGTGGGGAGGAGGGACCGAGGGGGTGTTGGAAATATGCCCTAGAGGCAATAATAAATTAGTTATTATTATATTTCTTAGTTCATGATAATCGTTTATTATCCATGTTATAATTGTATTGATTGGAAACACAATACTTGTGTGGATACATATACAAAACACTGTCCCTAGTAAGCCTCTAGTTGACTAGCTCGTTGATCAAAGATGGTCAAGGTTTCCTGGCCATAGGCAAGTGTTGTCACTTGATAACGGGATCACATCATTAGGAGAATCATGTGATGGACTAGACCCAAACTAATAGACATAGCATGTTGATCGTGTCATTTTGTTGCTACTGTTTTCTGCGTGTCATGTATTTATTCCTATGACCATGAGATCATATAACTCACTGACACCGGGGGAATGCTTTGTGTGTATCAAACGTCGCAACGTAACTGGGTGACTATAAAGATGCTCTACAGGTATCTCCGAAGGTGTTAGTTGAGTTAGTATGGATCAAGCCTGGGATTTGTCACTCCGTGTGACGGAGAGGTATCTCGGGGCCCACTCGGTAATGCAACATCACACACAAGCCTTGCAAGCAATGTAACTTAGTGTAAGTTGCGGGATCTTGTATTACGGAACGAGTAAAGAGACTTGCCGGTAAACGAGATTGAAATAGGTATACGGATACTGACGATCGAATCTCGGGCAAGTAACATACCGAAGGACAAAGGGAATGACATACGGGATTATATGAATCCTTGGCACTGAGGTTCAAACGATAAGATCTTCGTAGAATATGTAGGATCCAATATGGGCATCCAGGTCCCGCTATTGGATATTGACCGAGGAGTCTCTCGGGTCATGTCTACATAGTTCTCGAACCCGCAGGGTCTGCACACTTAAGGTTCGACGTTGTTTTATGCGTATTTGAGTTATATGGTTGGTTACCGAATGTTGTTTGGAGTCCCGGATGAGATCACGGATGTCACGAGGGTTTCCGGAATGGTCGGAAACGAAGATTGATATATAGGATGACCTCATTTGATTGCCGGAAGGTTTTCGGAGTTACCGGGAATGTGCCGGGAATGACGAATGGGTTCCGGGTGTTCACCGGGGGGGGGCAACCCACCCCGGGGAAGCCCATAGGCCTTGGGGGTGGCGCACCAGCCCTTGGTGGGCTGGTGGGACAGCCCAAGAAGGCCCTATGCGCCAAAGGATAAGAAATCAAAGAGAAAAAAAAGGGGAGGTGGGAAAAGAGAGAAGGGCTCCACCTTCCAAACCTAGTTGGATTCGGTTTGGAAGGGGAGGACTTCCCCCCTTGGCTCGGACGACCCCCTTGGGGCTCCTTGAGCCTCAAGGCAAGGCCCCTCCCCTCCCTCCTATATATACTGAGGTATTAGGGCTGATTTGAGACAACTTTTGCCACGGCAGCCCGACCACATACCTCCACGGTTTTTCCTCTAGATCGCGTTTCTGCGGAGCTCGGGCGGAGCCCTGCTGAGATTAGATCACCACCAACCTCCGGAGCGCCCTCACGCTGCCGAAGAACTCATCTACCTCTCCGTCTCTCTTGCTGGATCAAGAAGGTCGAGGTCATCGTCGGGCTGTACGTGTGCTGAACGCGGAGGTGCCGTCCGTTCGGCACTAGATCGGAGCGGATCGTGGGACGGATCGCGGGACGGTTCGCAGGACGGATCGAGGGACGTGAGGACGTTGCACTGCATCAACCACGTTTCTTAACGCTTCTGCTGTGCGATCTACAAGGGTACATAGATCGGAAATCCCCTCTCATAGATGGACGTCACCATGATAGGTCTTCGTGCGCATAGGAAATTTTTTGTTTCCCATGCGACGTTCCCCAACAGTATCTCTCAACGGAACATCGGCCATCTCAGCGTGGCATTTCTTCAACTCGGAAACATTGAAGACATCATGAACTCCGGACAATCCTTCCGGAAGTTCCAGTTTATATGCAACTTCGCCTCTACGTTCAAGAATTTTGTAGGGGCCAATGAATCGGGGTGCTAACTTTCCTTTCACACCAAATCTCTTGATTCCTCGGAGTGGAGACACCCGAAGATATGATCGGTCTCCCACTTCGTATGTTACTTCCTTGCGTTTGCTGTCAGCATAACTTTTCTGCCTGGACTGAGCTATCTTGAGTCGGTCACAAATTAGCTTGACCTTCTCTTCAGAATCTCGGATAAGGTCGGGACCAAAAAGTTGTCGGTCTCCAACTCCATCCCACATCAACGGTGTTCTGCACCTCCTTCCGTATAGAGCTTCGAAAGGGGCCATCTTCAGACTGGTCTGGTAGCTGTTGTTCTATGAGAACTCGGCATAAGGCAAATTGTCATCCCAACTAGACCCATAGTCTAGTGCGCAAGCTCTCAACATGTCCTCCAGAATCTGATTGACTCTCTCGGTTTCTCCATCTGTCTGGGGGTGAAAAGCTGTACTGAACTCCAATCTCGTTCCAAAGGTTTCATGTAGTTGGTGCCAAAATCTTGATGTGAACTGAGTCCCTCTATCTGACACAATACTCTTCGGTACTCCGTGTAGACATACGATCCTGGTCATATATATCTTGGCCACCTTGGCACTCGTGTAAGTGGTCTTCACAGGAATGAAATGAGCTACCTTGGTCAAACGATCGACCACAACCCAAATAGAATCATAGCCAGAACGGGTCCTAGGTAATCCTGTGATGAAGTCCATACCAAGCTTTTCCCATTTCCACTCGGGTATCGGCAGAGGTTGGAGCAAACCTGCTGGCTTCTGATGCTCAGCTTTTACTCGCTGACAAACATTGCATATTGCTACAAACTCGGCAATGTCTTTCTTCATTCCTGTCCACCAGAAACTTTCTTTCAGATCCAGATACATCTTGGTGTTGCCGGGGTGTATCAACTTCGGGGAATCATGGGCCTCCTGAAGTATCAACTTCCTGACTTCGGGATCATTGGGCACATAAATGCGATCCTCAAACCATAAAGTTCCGTGTTCATCCTCATGAAAACCTTTAGCCTTCCCGTCTTTCATTTTCTGCTTAATCTCAGCTATCTCCTTGTCTGATTTCTGTGCTTCGCGCATCTTTTCTGTCAAAGTGGACTGAATTTCCAGTGTCGCAGCAAATCCACTTGGAACTATTTCCAATTTGAGCTCTCGGAGATTATCGGCTAACTCCTGGGGTAACCCTCCTGCTATGAGTGTGTTCACATAACTCTTGCGGCTCAACGCATCGGCTACAACATTTGCCTTGCCTGGGTGATAATGCAATCTCATGTCATAGTCCTTGATGAATTCTAGCCATCATCTTTGTCTGAGGTTCAACTCCTTCTGTGTGAAGATATATTTCAGGC
This sequence comes from Hordeum vulgare subsp. vulgare, assembly GCF_904849725.1. Taxonomy (NCBI): domain Eukaryota; kingdom Viridiplantae; phylum Streptophyta; class Magnoliopsida; order Poales; family Poaceae; genus Hordeum; species Hordeum vulgare. The sequence continues at coordinate 120,166,401 of NC_058524.1, read as the reverse complement.
TCTTGTGATCAGTGTACACATCACAACTATTTCCGATCACGAAATGTCTCCAGGTCTTGAGAGCGTGCACTACGGCTGCTGGTTCCAAGTCATGTGTGGCGAAATTCAACTCATGGGGTCTGAGTTGTCTGGATGCATAGGCTACAACTTTACCTTCTTGCATGAGCACTCCTCCAAGTCCTTGACGAGAAGCGTCACAGTAAACCTGGAAATCCTTCCGAATGTTCGGCAATATCAGCATTGGGGCTGTAACCAGACGTTTCTTCGACTCTTGAAAACTGGTTTCACATTCCTCAGTCCAAAGATACTTGGACTCCTTCTTCAACAACTCTGTCATGGGCTTGGCGATCTTTGAGAAATTCTCAATGAACCTCAGGTAATATCCGGCAAGTCCGAGGAAACTACGGATCTCCTTGACTGAAGTGGGTGCTACCCATTCGGTGACTGCTGCGACCTTGGGAGGGTCCACTGCTATTCCTCCTCCTGAGATGACGTGTCCGAGGAATCCGACTTCCTTCAACCAAAACTCACATTTGCTAAACTTTGCATACAGCTTATGCTCTCGAAGTTTCTCCAGAACTAGACGTAGATGTTCCTTGTGTTCCTCTTCGTTCTTGGAGAGTATCAGTATGTCATTGATGAACACCACGACAAACTTGTCCAAGTATTCCATAAATACCTTGTTCATCAAATTCATAAAATATGCCGGAGCATTAGTTAGTCCAAATGACATGACCGTGTACTCATACAAGCCGTACCGAGTGGTGAAGGTTGTCTTGGGTATATCCTGTTCACGAATCTTCAACTGATGATACCCGGATCGAAGATCGATCTTGGAGAATATGCGGGCTCCAACTAACTGGTCAAATAGATCATTGATCATCGGCAAGGGGTACTTGTTCTTGATGGTCACCTCGTTCAATGCACGATAATCGACAACCATTCTCAAGGACTTATCCTTCTTTTCAACCAAGAGCACTGGGGCTCCCCAAGGTGAAGAACTTGGGCGAATATACCCTTTGTCCAACAACTCCTTAATTTGCTTCTTGATTTCTACCAAGTCATTTGCGGGCATCCGATAGGGTCTCTTGGATATCGGGGCTGTTCCGGGTAATAGCTCAATCAGGAACTCAATCTCTCTATCAGGTGGCATGCCCGGCAATTCCTCCGGAAATACATCTGGGTATTCCTGTACAATCGGTACTTCCTCCTGGACTACTCCCGTGAGAGAGTTTACTCGTTTACTCTGTGTCGGGCGCTGAGACACGTACTTAATCCCCTTTTTCTCGGGGGTTTTGAGCAAAAGAGACTTCAGGGCACAATCAATTTCCCTTCATACTTGGCCAACCAATCCATGCCTAGGATTACATCCAATCCGTGGGACTCTAATACGATGAGGTTGGTCGGAAAATTATGGTTCCCGATGTTGAGACTCAACGCATGGCATCCTATCCCGGCTGTCATGATGCCTCCTGGGGAACTGACCTTAATAGGTTGGCTGAGGGTTCTAGTTGGCAAACTATATTTTTCCACAACTACCCTTGATATGAATGAATGCGTTGCACCAGAATCAAAAAGTACCAATACTGGACGTGAATTTAGCAAAAACTTACCAACCATAGTATCGGGGTGATCATAGACCTCTTCAACATCAATGTGATTCAACTGAGCTCGAGGAAAAGGATTTGGCTTCTTTGCTCCAGAGTTGCGGTTGTCGTTTCCATTTCCCTGCTTGTTCTGGGGACATTCAGTGGCATAGTGTCCCGTCTTCTGACACTTGGAGCAGGTGATGTGATTCAGATCCTTCTGAGCTGGAGCTGAATGATGCTGAGTGCCAGTACCGCCATTCTTGAAGTTGCTGTTGTTGCGGTGGTTCCCATTTCCTCCATGGTTGTGGCCTCCATGGTTGTGCACTGGGTGGTTATGCTGGACGTGTCCTCCAAACTTATCGGATCCAGTCCTGGTATTCCCTGAATAGGGGGTGTAGCGAGGCTTCTGCTGAGTGCCGGAGTTGAACTTTCCATTCCCATACTTCCGCTTGCGGTTCTCCATCTGCTGGTGTTTCCCCTCCAAGATGAGGGCCTTATCTACCAGCTCCTGGTAGTTGTTGAAGGTGGCTACAGTCAGCTGAATGCTCAGCTCATCATTGAGTCCCTCCAAGAACTTTTCCTGCTTGGCCGCATCATCGGCCACATCTCTAGGTGCATAACGGGCGAGCATGCTGAATTCATCGACATACTGAGCCACAGAGCGATTTCCCTGGCGTAAGTTGCGAAACTCACGCTTCTTCAGACTCATTGCACCAGCTGAGACATGTGCGGTACGGGGATGAAGGTGGCCATCTAAAACATTGGAAAATCGGAGAGAAGTCAGAAATGATCAGAAGAGGAAATAGAGGATTTATAGACATAAGAAAATAGTTTTCTTCCTAAGGCTTTTCCATTCCTAGAGGTTACGTCCTATGGTCAGCGTGTGCTCTGAATACCATTTCTGTAGCAACCCGACTCAAAACAAGTCAAGCCTCTGTGTTTGTGTGCCATCCCTGGATCAGAATGCTGGCACACACAGTACATCAATGTATATATCAAAGTGCAATCACATGTAAATAGCGTAAAACTGATATATACCTTAAATATCTCAGCGGAAGCAGTCAAGGGAGTGGAGTCCCAATAAACACCAACGGCAAGTTGAGTGTAGACCGTAACCCTGAATCGTACTCTTACTCGTCGAAGAAAAATATCTGCAACATAAGACGTCGCAGCCATGTAGGTCAGCATATTGAATACGCCGGCAAGTCACATATGAGAGGGGGGGGGAATGTCATCTATACTATATGCATATATGGCAGGTGGGGCTATAAGTTTTTAGCGAAAAGCAAGTTTTCTCCTACATCAAGAGAGGGCTAAAAGCAAAATGTTACTACATTGTTGGTTGTTAACGAGATGGTTCCACCAACCAATTCTCGTACCCATGTTGTCAATAATACCCACACCAATATTATTATTTGTGTTGAGAATTTCAGATAACTTCAGTTCCTTTGGCTCAAGTTGTCCATGACCGTGGACACGGCTAATCGATTAGGTTTGAGTACTCTGCAGAGTTTTGCACACGTTCCCCACAAGATTTGATCGCATCCGAGTATGTCCTTGCACTTCAAGGTGTTTGAAGACCGGATGATTAAAACATGGTCTTTCCACGGGTCCCGATGAATCCCTGTCGGTGCCCATCCAATCCTACCGTTCTTCTACATCTGCTAGCACCGCATGTCCAGAGTCGCCGCTTTGTCCAACCAAGCCAGAGCCCATAATGACTTGTGGCTGTGCAGGTAAGCCTTGGGTCTTGAAAATATCCGTCCGTCTCTTTGAGCCTGGGTGAAGCTTTCCGCAAGATGTCATGGCCGTCTCCAGCATCCCGGGTCATCCACTGGTTTCTCCAGGGAGCCGATCAACCGTCCTTCACCCAGAGTTGCATTGCATCATGAGGGCTTGAAAAGTCTTGACTTAACCGGTCTTGGTTATTAAATTATTCTCGCATCACTCGTGATAAACTCTCAACCAGAATCCCGTCTACTCAAGCATAGCAATATGAAATTTGTCGTCCCGGGCCAAGGAACGGGGTTGTTGGGTGCCTACCACATGATACTACAATATGTAACCATAATTTCCAAGTACCTACTCAGCATGCAATTGGGCATAGGATGGTAGAACTACGATGCATAAAACATAGGTGATACATGATCAAATGACTTGCCTGGCGATGTTGACGAAGAAGAATTTCTCGAGAAATAACTTGATAGACTACTCGTCACTCTCCGATAAAATCTATATAACAACCATATCATTCACGTAAGCACTCATACTAGCAATCATTCTAGCAATCAAAACAAAAGAGAGAGTGAATAAGAATCCGAAGGAAACTTCAAATAAGACTAGGGAGTCTTCTACTACATCAAACACTAAATAGTTTTTTTCCAACAGAAAATAATAACAAGGAACTAAGATATAAATTTAACTAAGATAAAATAGAGTATTTTTCACAAAACTTTTTGAAAGTATTTCCAAACGGAATTTGAAACAGTGGAGAAACCAATTGCAAGTTATTAGAGAACTAGAATTGATTTCATGATAACATATAAAAATAAAAATCAAAACTTGTTGCAAACCTACTGTTAACTAACAGGAACAAAACATAATCTTTCTGAAATATAAAATAAAATAATTTAAAAACAACTAAGGAAAAGGAAATAGCCATAATCCTAAAAGAGGTGAAACAGAAATTGTTTCACATGAAACAATGAGCTAAAATACTCAAATAATTCTGACATTTTTCCCACTGATAAATAAGATCACTAGTGATCAGTAGCAAAAGGAATCAAATTAAAAGCTATGTTTAAACTCCTCGAATTAGCAAAACAAGGTTTAATATAAATCTTATCTAATTCAAATTTTCATATTTCAAACATAGCCAAATTATATGTTTTTAAAAACTACAGAAAAATAGTGATCTACTAGAAAACGAATCAACCTCATTGGATCTCTAGATCAAAAGTTATGAGCAAAAGAAAATTGAAACTCTCTCTGTTTCAGAATTAAACTGAAAATAGAAAAAAATCTAACCAGTGAAAAGGGGGTCCACGTGGCGCGTTGTGGTTGGCTCTGGGGTGTGAGCTGCGTAGCTAATCCAACAAACGGCCGCAATGTAACTAAATCCCTTCGGCTAAAACTTAAGTGAAAGAAAAACCGTTCGGTTTTATCTAAAAGACCGAAGGGGTACCTAACATCTAATCTCACGCGTCTATACTAGATCCAACGGCTATAGGAGGAGGAGGGTGCTCACAGGGGAAGTTGGTGCTCCGGCGAGGCTTCTCCGGCGAGGCCGAAGTGAAGCGGCGATGGGGAGGCGGCTCCGGCAGTCGGCCGAGGTGGGGGGAGGTCTAGGCGGCGGAGGGGATCTCCGGCGTGCTTCTGGTGGCGACGGCGCGGCTTGGGGAGGTCGGGGCGAGCAGCAGGGAGGCCAGGGAGCTTCGGCGAGGAGCTGAACTGCGGTGAGGTGGTTGCGGTAGCGTGGGGCAAGGGAGCTCGGGCCTTGGGTGAAAAACGGAACGCGGCGGCGATGGGGAGGCTGCCGGTGGGGTCGGTTGGGGCGGGGAGGCACGGTGGTGGTCGAGGCGAAGTGGGGTTGTTTCTCTGGAGCTTGGCTCCGGCAAGGCACGGTGGCTGGGCGGCGAGACGGTGTGGTGGCGTGGCAAGGAGGGACCAAGGGGGGGCTCGGGACTGCGGCTTAAATAGGGGAGAGGAGGGGGTCGGGGGAAGGAAGGGGCTCGCGGATCCGTGCGGATCCCGGCGAGGCAGCATCTCGTGCCATGGAAGGAAGGAGCTCGCGGGGGGGGGGAGAAGGAAGGAGACCGAGGGGGAGAGAGATCGGGCGCAGGGGATCGGTGACCGATCCGAAGGGATCTCGGTCCCGGGCCTTAAGGGATCTGGCCCAACTCTAAAATCACGCCCATGGTGCTTTCCTAGAATAAAAAAATATCTCCCAATTTTGTATTTTCTCAAAAACAGTAAGAGAATAGAATAAAAGGAAACAAAACAAAATAATTAATATAGGTTATTATATACCAAAATGATCAGAAAAATATTATCTACTCGATTAACATTTTTCCAAGGCAAAAATAAAAACAAAAGAAATTGTTTTTTTTTTAGAAAAAAAGATCCCTTATGCTATATTTTCCTTTTGCAATTATTTTCACGATAAAACTTTGGCTTTCTAGGCTCAAAATATTTCAAAAATGCCTCACACTTTGGAGGGTCATTTTCCTCCGCTCTCTCTTGCGTGCAAGAGATTATTTCCCGGCACTTCTCGTGTGAAGAAAAAATATAAATGCAAAAGCAAAAGTCGAAAGAATTCAAATGCAAACTTTATTTAAATCAATATGCATAGATGCTTAGCTACAATGTAAAACATTCCCAATTAGGAAAATTGGGATGTTACAATGTTAGATCTTGCCCACTAAAGAAGAAGTCCCAAAGTCACAAGCAACAAGGGAAGCAGCCACAAGTTCAATCAGATACTCAACTACAAGTTGAAGAAAGGCCTCTTCCCAAGAAGACCCAAGACAACATTCCTCATATTGAAAAATCAATAGGGAAGAAATTAAAGGGTAGATGTTGCTACTTATGTTGTGAGAAGGGTCACTTCGCTTCTTCTTGCACGAGAGGTAATTTATCCGACCCAATCATTATTGATGATATCTATTCTGTTGTGAAGGATAAGGTTGGCAATGTGTTTGCCAAGTTTGTTGGTACTCAAAGTGGTGTCAAGAAAAGTACCATTTGGGTTGCCAATCCTATTGTGACTAACCTCTTAGGACCCAACGTGGTTGGGGACCAACAAGCTCAAACTTGATAAATAGGTGATTGTGGAGGACATTGGAGACTTGGATACATAATGAAGAATTAAGGGGTCTTCATCATTCATATTATCTCAAGCCAAGTCGTTTGGATTATCGAGTTTCTATCTTATATCCGATGTTCCTCCTTACGATAACTTGTACTTAAACTGTTTACATTGTTAGTTACTTGCCCCTTTGCATTTTGTGGTTTTGTACCTTGCATGTGTTTGTATATGTTGTGCTTCCAACTTTCTTATCTTAAGTAATCGAGTATGTGTATGTTGGTTTGCACATCATGTACATGTGAGTCTTGTATTGAACCCTTTTGCATCTTGTTTGTATCTTTGTTGGCTCTTGTGAGAGATTAATGGATTATCCCATTATGGGGGAGTGATGTGCTTTGCACACCTCACAATCCTATAAATGTGTATACATGGGGAATACCACTTAGTATTGATATTTCAAGATTATCTAGTTTCTATGTGGTATGTCTTACTCATGAGAAATTCAAATTCTATATGGTCCATTAATTATCTCTTGTTGGTTTTAATTTGCCACTTGTTAATATTGTTGGGTTATCACATTATGGGGGAGTAATATGCTATGTGCAATTACAAGCCTAGAAAATGTATACATTTGAGGTATTGCCACTTAGTGTTGATATTGTAAATAATCTTGTTCCTAGGTGGCACGTTATCTCTACAAGTGTCATTTGCTTGCGTTTTAGGGGTAAAAGATGATGTTGGATATATTTGTGATCTACCAATGAGTATTATTTCCAAAATACTTCTTGTCCTTGACAATTGGTATTCCCATCATGTGGTAGAAATTGCTAATCATCTTTACATTGGATTTTGTGTTTCGTTTGTCTTCATTGCCTCTCTTGTGGATCTATTTTATCATGTCTAGTGTTTTATAGATATAGAGAAAGTGATGATCCCATCTTGTGCATTTTGTACTTACATGCAAATTCTATATAATGCACATCCCTTGGGGGAGCCATCCTATTTTCTTTAGAACACTCTCTTTATTCGTTTATCATAACATCTTTTGAGCCCCATCAAGTGCGTGTTTATGGGAGGTAAGTCTTTCTGTTTATGATGCTTTGTGCCATCATGAAAATTTATCGAGGGTTTGGTTTGTTGGAACCTAGCTCTCTTTTGGAAACTAGATACCTCGTGTTTGTTTTCCTTCAATTGGTATCTTGTTTCCTTTTATTTGGCATATGTCAATGGATATGTCATTCCTTGAGGTATATTTTAATTGATATCCTTCAAGTGATAGTTTTTCGTTTGGTATCTTATTATCACTTGATACCTTGTCTTTTGGTGTCCTATCAACACTGTGTTGAGTTGATTCTTGAAAGCCTTGAGCATGCATATTTACTATATACAGGTTCTTTTGCTTGCTTTGTTTTTTGACCCAATATATAGGGGAAACTCCACCTTGTCATAAATTGGCTAAAGTGTGCATGAAATTCAAATTCATATGTATATGCACATATGTATGTGGAGTTTGTCCTATGTATTGTTGGTTTTCTAACTCTTTGGTCCCAATGAGTTTGGGCACCATTTTGTTTGTTTTGTTGTTCCAGGAACAATTGGAGATGCGTTAGATGCTCAGCTCACCTACAAGGAAGGTGTTGAGACCATGTGATTATTGGAGCCAAGTTAGGATGATCAACGAATAACTATCTACTACATAAATCCAATGTTGTCTCGGTAACAAGTAGCTATTTCATGCAATCATTTCTTGCAAAGGCCCAAACCTGTCTTTTTTGGCGAGGTTGCATCATGGCATGAATCTCTTGATTCGTTCTTGTAGTACTTGTTTCCTTTCTCAAAGCATCCGAACGATGATGTCTTATTGCTAGTTGGGATGTCTTTGATGTTCGTATGTTGGAAGTTCATATTGTACAATAAGAAAATATTAGGCCATGTGTTATGCTTCCAAGCAAACATGTTATTGATATACTTATGACTTCCTTTTGGATATCTTGTTTGTTCCTTCTTGTAACAATTTCGTGTGTACATCCTTCTTTGTGGATATATATCATCATGATTGTCTTCTGATGACCCACAAGTATAGGGGATCTATCGTAGTGCTTTTGATAAGTAAGAGTGTCGAACCCAACGAGGAGCAGAAGGATCTGACAAGTGGTTTTCACCAAGGTAATCTCTGCAAGCACTAAAATTATCGCTAACAAGTAGTTGTGTGATAAGATGATTCGTAGCAAGTAGCAAGTAACAAAAGTAACCACGGTTCAGCAAAGTGACCCAATCCCTTTTGTAGCAAGGGACAAGCCTGGACAAACTCTTATAGGAGGTAAAGTGCTCCCGAGGACACATGGGAAATTCTGTCAAGCTAGTTTTCATCATGTTCATATGATTCGCGTTCGCTACTTTGATAGTTTGATATGTGGGTGGACCAGTGCTTGGATGCTGCCCTTACTTGGACAAACCTCCCACTTATGATTAACCCCTCTCGCAAGCATCCACAACTACGAAAGAAGAATTAATACAAAGTCTAACCATAGCATTAAACTAGTGGATCCAAATAAGCCCCTTACGAAGCAACGCATAAACTAGGGTTTAAGCTTCTGTCACTCTCTACTTACTACTTCCCAATGCCTTCCTCTAGGCCCAAATAATGGTAAAGTGTTATGTAGTCCACGTTCACATAACACCACTAGAGGAAAAACAACATACAATGCATCAAAATATCGAACGAATACCAAATTCACATGACTACTTATAGCATGACTTATCCCATGTCATCAGGAACAAAAGTAACTACTCACAAAGCATAATCATATTCATGACGAGAGAGGTAATGAATAGCATCAAGGATATGAACATATAATATTCCACCAAGTAATCCAACTAGCATCAACTACAAAGAGTAATTAACACTACTAGGAACCTTACAAGTACCAATCGGAGTCGCGAGACGGAGATTGGTTACAAGAGATGAACTAGGGTATGGAGATGAGATGGTGCTGATGAAGATGTTGATGGTGATGAGTCCCCTCCGATGAGAGTAGTGTTGGTGATGACGATGGCGACGATTCCCCCTCCGGGAGGGAAGTTTCCCCGGCAGGACGACCCTGCCGGAGCTCTAGATTGGTTCTGCTCCAGTTCCGCCTCGTGTCGGCGGCGATTCCTCCCGAAAGCCTCCTCCTGATTTTTTCTGGAACGAAACCCTGCTTATAGAAAAAGAGGGGGGCGAGAGGGCCAGCACGGAGCCCAGAAGCCCCTTAGGCACAGCCAGGGGGTAGGCCGCGCCTAGCAGGCTTGTGACCTCCCGCTGGCTCCCCTCTGGTAGTCTTCGGCCCAGTATTTTTTATAAATTCCAAAAAATATCCTCGTTGATTTTCATGGCTTTTGGAGTTGCGCAGAATAGGTATCTCAAACTTGCTCCTTTTTCAGGCTAGAATTCCAGCTGCCGGCATTCTCCCTCTTCATGTAAACCTTGCAAAATAAGAGAGAAAAGGCATAAGTATTGTACCGTGAAGTGTAATAACAGCCCATAAAGCGATAAATATCAACATGAAAGCATGATGTAAAATGGACGTATCAAGTCCCCCAAGCTTAGACCTCGCTTGTCCTCAAGCGAAAGCCGAGATCAATAAATATGCCCACATGTTTAGAGAGAGAGGTGTCGACAAAACAAGATACGGACATGCATGCATCATGATCATAGTCAGAACAGCAATACCATCATATGAACTCTTATGCTAAAGTGATAATTCCTTCATAAAGTAGAGTTTGGATCAAGAACCTTATTGAGAGTTAACAACCGATAGGATTTAGTCATCGAAGCAATTGCAATTTATCATACCATCGGAAAGAGTCAAATAAGATCTTGTAAAGCAAATCCACATACTCAATCATCCTTTCGTCTCCTACAATTGCTACAACTCACGTGGTACTCATGAGATCAAAGTTTCAGTCAGACACAGAGAAAGATAGGGGCTTATAGTTTCGCCTCCCAACTGCTTATCTCAAGGGTAATGTCAACAATAATAGTTCATGAATACTTACTTCCAAGTTGACATATGAATATAGATCTTTCCCTAGCATATGATGTTAGCCAAGATAAAGGCGAAATAAGGAATTGGTGTAGATCACCATGACTCTTTCAAGGGCAAAAAGTAAAGGTACAAGATAGGCCCTTTGTAGAGGGAAGCACAGGTTGACATGCGCTTTTGAGGTTTGGATGTGTGTCCTCTTAGTGTGAAGGCACGTCACTTTATATTGCCTCCTGTGATAAAGAACTTTATTAGGTAGTCTGTCACTTTTATGTCTTCCTCATCGCAGGTTCGTACAAAGCTTATTTTCCACACATTAATAGATCATACATATTAAGGGAGCAATTTTTATTGCTTGCACCGATGACAACTTACTTGAGGGATCTTATTCAATCCGTAGGTAGGTATGGTGGACTCTCATGGCAAAACTGGGTTGAAGGTTTATGGATGCACAAGTAGTATCTCTACTTAGTGCGGAAGTTTTCGCTGATATGAGGTGGAAGCAATCGTCACATGCTAAGGGATCTCTAGTCATATAACATTGTTCGGAACCAAGCAAACATAATTCATTATGTTGTCTTCCTTGTCCAACATCTACTTCTAAGCATGTAATAGTTTTGTGAGTGTTCACAATCATAGATGGTGTCAAAGATGATATTTATATGTGAACCTATCCTTCTTTATCACTTCCCATTAATTGCAACAATGACTAAGGTCTACGTTTTTCCACCCTCAGCAAGTTTCAGTCAACATTCTTTTTATATGTGAAGCCATCACTCCCCATAAGATCATTACATGATCTCTCATGCTTTTCTTCTTTTGTCATTCTCTTGATCATGGCATGAAGCAAGGCCCTTAACTAAGACACTCTTTATTATATGGCTCACGAGCTCGAATACATCGAGGTTGACACAAAGCAAAACTCAAGCTTAAAACACTAAGAACTTTATTCTACTAGGGAAAGATAAAACCAAAGAGGAGCGAACTAAGAAAAGGTAAAGGCAAAAGATGTGATGGTGATACGATACCGGGGCAACTCCCCCAAGCTTGGCATAAGCCAAGGAGATTGCCCATACCCACGCTTAGTTGTCTTCCTTCAATGGTGATGGTGGTGGAGTTATTGCAACATGGGTTTGATCCTCGGTCTTCCAAGGCATAGGTGCTCCATCATGGAAAGATGACCGAGTCTCCGGAATCCTCAAATCTGCAGCCAACCGTATTGATTTAAATCTATACTCATACTCACAGTTTTGGTTCTGCAGGTCATAGATCTGGGATTGGAGGTGATCAATTCTGTCATAGAGCCTGGAGAGGTGCTTCCCGATGTCATTGGCATCGATCTTGTGCTTGTTGGTGAACTCTGTGATCATCATATGGTTGGCATTGAGTCCACGCTCCACCAGCCCTTGGCACTTGAAGACTTGTTGCTCTATTGCTTCGAGCCTCTCCCCCATGCTTCCGGTCTTCTTAGGTCCCTCAACATCACGGACGTGCAGCACCCTCACGCATCTCGATAGATTGAGGGTGTTGCAGAACTCCCGCGAGGTAGGGATTGATGACCTTCTCGAAGATCATGTCCATCGGAACTTTTGGGGACGCCATAGCGATCTAGATCTGCAGCAAAAACAGGCTCGAAACGAAAACAGAGGAAATTTGTGTGATACGAGGGTCAGACCTTTCGGGAGAATATATAATGATTTTTTCCGATCAGAAGGAGTACTCCGCAAGAAAACAGAGTCCGGGAGGCACACGAGGTGGTCACAAGACCCCCAGGCGCGGCCAGGGGTGGCCCGCGCCTGGCAGGCTTGTCGCCTCCTCGTGCGCTGTCTGGACTACTTTAATTTTTTCTATTTTTCCAAAAATTCCAAAACCGAGAAAAATTCCTACTGGAAAAGTTTTGGAGTCGGTTTACTTACCAAATCACATACCTCTTTGTTTTCGGAGTATGAAACAGGCTGATAAATATCCCTTATGTACTCCTCCGGAGTTATGGTATTGATAATATTGCTTTCAAGATTTATGGGAGTACCTGAGATATAATGTTTGATTCTCTGCCCATTTACTACTCCCGGAAAATTACTTTCCGTGTTGTTGATCTTGATGGCACCGGAATGATATACTTCCTCAACAATGTAAGGACCTTCCCATTTAGAGGGAAGCTTGCGTGCAAAAAATCTTAAACAAGAATTATATAGCAAGACATAATCACCTACATTGAACTCACGTTTTTGTATCCTTTTATCATGCCACCTCTTAACTTCTTCTTTGAACAACTTGGCATTTTCATATGCCTGAGCTCTCCATTCATCAAGTGAGCTAATATCAAATGACCTCCTCTCACTAGCAAGTTTGAAATCAAAGTTAAGCTCTTTGATTGCCCAATAAGCCTTATGATCTAGCTCAAGAGGTAAATGACATGCTTTACCATAAACTATTTTGTACAGAGACATGCCCATGGGATTCTTATAAGCAGTTCTATAAGCCCACAGTGCATCATCAAGCTTCTTAGACCAATTCTTTCTAGACCTATTGACAGTCTTTTGCAGAATTAGTTTAAGTTCTCTATTGCTTAGCTCTACTTAACCACTGGACTGAGGATGATAGGGAGATGCAATTCTATGATTGACATCGTACTTAGCAAGCGTTTTACAGAAAGCACCATGAATGTAATGTGAACCACCTTCGGTGATTAGATATCTAGGGACTCCAAATCTAGGGAAAATAACTTCTTTAAGCATCCTGATAGAAGTGTTGTGATCAGCACTACTAGTTGGGATAGCTTCTACCCACTTAGTAACGTAATCAACAGCAACTAGGATATGAGTATACCCGTTGGATTTTGGAAAAGGTCCCGTATAATCAAATCCCCAAACATGAAATGGTTCAATGACAAGTGAATAATTCATAGGCATTTCGTGAAATTTCTGATATTACCTATTCTTTGACATTCGTCACAAGACAAGACAAACTTACGCGCATCCTTGAAGAGAGTGGGCCAATAGAAACCTGATTGCAATACCTTGTGTGCAGTTCTATCTCCCGCATGGTGTCCTCCGTAATCCTGTGAGTGACACTTCTGTAGGATCTGTCCCTGTTCATGTTCAAGTACACAACGTCTAATAACACCATCTACTCCTTCCTTATAAAGGTGAGGATCATCCCAAAAGTAATGTCTCAAATCAAAGAGGAATTTCTTCTTTTGCTGGTATGTGAAACTAGGTGGTATCTATTTGGAAACAATATAATTCGCATAATCCGCATACCACGGTGTACTACGTGAAGTATTGATGACATTCAATTGCTCATAAGGAAAGCTATCATCAATAGGTTGTGGGTCATCAAGAACATTCTCCAACCTAGACAATTTATCTGCTACGGGGTTATCACCACCCTTCCTATCGACAACATGCAAATCAAATTCTTGTAGCAAGAGAACCCATCTGATAAGTCTAGGTTTAGCATCTTTCTTTTCCATGAGGCACTTAATAGCAGCGTGATCAGTGTGAACAGTGACTTTGGAATCAACTATGTAAGATCTGAACTTTTCACATGCAAACACGACTGCTAAAAATTCCTTTTCAGTAGTAGCATAGTTTCTTTGGGCATTGTCTAGAGTTTTACTAGCATAGTGAATAACATTCAACTTCTTATCAACTCTTTGTCCTAGAACAACACCAACAGCATAATCACTAGCATCACACATGATTTCAAAAGGTAAGTTCCAATCAGGTGGTTGAACAATAGGTGCAGTTATCAAGGCCTTCTTAAGTATTTCGAAGGCTTCCTCACAATCATTGTCAAAAACAAAAGGAATATCCTTTTGCAAGAGATTGGTAAGAGGCCTAGAAATCTTAGAGAAGTCTTTAATGAACCTTCTATAGAAACCAGCATGACCAAGGAAACTTCTTATACCTTTGATATCTGTGGGGCATGGCATTTTATCGATCGTATCAACTTTAGCCTTATCGACTTCATTAACCATAAAGTGGCACTTCTCCCAATTCAAGACAAGGTTGGTGTCTTTATATCTCTGCAAGACTCGATCAAGGTTGCCGAGGCAATCATCAAAAGAAGACTCGTAAACGGAGAAGTCATGCATTAAAACCTCAACAATCTTTTCACAAAAGTCAGAGAATATAGCCATCATACATCTTTGAAAGGTAGCAGGTGCATTACATAAGCCAAAAGGTATAAGTCTGTAAGCAAAGGTACCGAAAGGGCAGGTGAAAGTGGTTTTCTCCTGAACAGATTGTGCAACTAGTATTTGGGAGAAACCAGAATAACCATCTAGAAAGCAGAAGTGTGTGTGTTTAGATAGTCTTTCTAGCATTTGGTCGATAAAAGGTAAAGGGTAATGATCTTTCCTAGTGGCTTTATTCAATTTCCTAAAATCGATCACCATCCTATAGCCAGTAATAATCCTATGTGGGATCAATTCATCCTTATCATTAGGGACAACGGTAATACCTCCTTTCTAAGGGACACAATGCACCGGACTCACCCAATCACTATGAGCAACAAGATAGATAATACCTGCTTCCAGGAGCTTTATTATTTCTTTTCTTACTACCTCTTTCATCTTAGGATTTAATCTCCATTGATGATCAGCAACTAGTTTGGAATCATGATCGGTTTTAATCTTGTGCTGGCATAGAGTGGGACTAATGCCCTTAAGATCATCAAGAGTATATCCAATAGCAGCACGGTGCTTCCTCGGAGTTTTTAGTAACTTCTTTTCTTCATGCTGTGAGAGGCTAGCACTAATAATAACGAGATATATCTATTTTTCATCGACATAAGCATACTTAAGAGTATCAGGCAACTGTTTAAGCTCGAACATAGGATCACCCTTTGGTGGGGGTGGATCTCCAAGCAGTTCAACAGGCAAATTATTCTTAAGGATAGGATATTGTACAAAGATAACTCTATCTATCTCATCCCTTTCATCCATATGCATATCATTTTCATGCTCAAGCAAGTATTTCTCTAAGGGATCAGTAGGAGGCACAGCGATAGAAGCTAGAGCAATAATTTCATCCGTACTAGGCAACTCTTTTTCATGAGGTTGTCTACCAAAGTTGGAGAAAATGAACTCATGTGACACACCTTCAAAGCCAACAGTGACAATTTGCTTCTCACAGTCAATATGAGCATTGACAGTATTGAGAAAACGTCTGCCAAATATGATGGGACAAAAGCTATCTTGTGTGGCAGCAAGAACGAGGAAATCAGCAGGATACTTCGTTTTACCACACAAGACTTCAACATCCCTAACAATTCCCAAAGGGAAGATAGTATCTCTATTGGCAAGCTGAATAGTGACATCAATGGGTTCTATCTCGACAGGTGCAATCTCATCTTTGATATCATCATATAAGGATCGAGGTATTGCACTAACACTAGCACCCACATCACATAAACCATGATAACAATGATCTCCTATCTTAATAGAAACAACAGGCATGCCAACAATAGGCCTATGTTTGTCTCTAGCATGAGGTTTAGCAATTCTAGCAGCATCTTCGAAGAAGTGAATATCATGGCCATCAACATTGTCGGACAAGAGGTATTTGATAATAGCAATGCTAGGTTCAACTCTAATTTGCTCAGGGGGTGTAGGTGTTCTAATGTAGCCCCTACGTATCACAGTTGAAGCTTTAGAATGATCCTTTATCATAACAGGGAAAGGTAGTTTCTCAATGTAAGCACTGGGAACAATAGGATCATTATAGGCAATGACTTTCTCTTCCACTGGATTGGGTTTAACTACATTGAATTCTAAGGGAGGATGATATTTAAACCACTTCTCTTTGGGGAGATCGATATGAGCAGCAAATGATTCACACAATGAAGCTACTATCTCAGAGTCAAGTCCATACTTAGCGCTAAAATCACCAAAAGTATTTGTTTCGACAAAGTATTTAACGCAATCAAACTTGAAATTCATACCTGACTCCTTACCTTCATCAAACTCCCAATCTTCAGAGTTGCGTTTAATTCTCTCCAATAAATTCCATTTGAAATCAATATCTCTCTTCATAAAAGAACCGGTACAAGAAGTGTCAAGCATGGTGCGATCATCATGAGAAAGCCAAGTATAGAAGTTCTGAATGATAATTTCTCCCGAGAGATCATGGTTGGGGCATGAATATAACATTGATTTAAGCCTCCCCCAAGATTGAGCGATGCTTTCTCTGTCACGAGGCCAAAAATTATAAATATAATTCCGATCACGATGTACTAGATGCATAGGATAAAACTTTTGATGAAATTCCAACTTCAACCGGTTGTAGTTCCATGATCCAGTATCATCACATAGCCTATACCATGCCAATGCTTTATCCCTCAAAGATAAGGGAAAGACCTTCTTCTTGACCTGATCCTCGGGCAAACCTGCAAGCTTAAATAAACCAAACTTCATCTACATAGATTAGATGCAAGTCGGGATGTGACGTTCCATCTCGTGTAAAAGGATTAGCCAGCAGTTTCTCAAGCATACCCGACGGAAATTCACAGCAAATATTTTCAGTAGGTGCATCAGGTTGAGGAGAAACTTCTTGTGCTTCCGTTCGAGGTGAAGATACCCCGAACAAGCTCCTCATAGGATTAGTTTCAATAGTGAAAAGTCACAATAAATTTCAACACACTATATAAATGTTTCCTTACCAAATTCCACTTACCAAAGGCGCTTCACTCCCAAGCAACGGCGCCAGAAAAGAGTCTTTATGACCCACAAGTATAGGGGATCTTTTCGTAGTCCTTTTGATAAGTAAGAGTGTCGAACCCAACGAGGAGCAGAAGGATCTGACAAGTGGTTTCCAGCAAGGTAATCTCTGCAAGCACTGAAATTATCGGTAACAAGTAGTTGTGTGATAAGATGATTCATAGCAAGTAGCAAGTAACAAAAGTAACCACGGTTCAGCAAAGTAACCCAATCCCTTTTGTAGCAAGGGACAATCCTGGACAAACTCTTATAGGAGGTAAAGCGCTCCCGAGGACACATGGGAAATTCTGTCAAGCTAGTTTTCATCATGTTCATGTGATTCACGTTCACTACTTTGATAGTTTGATATGTGGGTGGACCGGTGCTTGGGTGCTGCCCTTACTTGGACAAACCTCCCACTTATGATTAACCCCTCTCGCAAGCATCAGCAACTACGAAAGAAGAATTAAGACAAAGTCTAACCATAGCATTATACTAGCGGATCCAAATCAGCCCCTTACGAAGCAACGCATAAACTAGGGTTTAAGCTTCTGTCACTCTAGCAACCCATCATCTACTTACTACTTCCGAATGCCTTCCTCTAGGCCCGAATAATGGTGAAGTGTTATGTAGTCGACGTTCACATAACACCACTAGAGGAAAAACAACATACAACGCATCAAAATATCGAACGAATACCAAATTCACATGACTACTTATAGCATGAGGATGTCTACTACGCAACCTTCTCCTTGTAGACGTTGTTGGGCCTCCAAGTGCAGAGGTTTCTAGGACAGTAGCAATTTTCCCTCAAGTGGGTGACCTAAGGTTTATCAATCCATGGGAGGCGTAGGATGAGGATGGTCTCTCTCAAGCAACCCTGCAACCAAATAACAAAGACTCTCTTGTGTCCCCAACACACCCAATACAATGGTAAATTGTATAGGTGCACTAGTTCGGTGAAGAGATGGTGATACAAGTGCAATATGGATGGTAGATATAGGTTTTTGTAATCTGAAATTACAAAAACAGCAAGGTAACAAAATATAAAAGTGAGCACGAACGGTATTGCAATGCGTGGAAACAAGGCCTAGGGTTCATACTTTCACTAGTGAAGTTCTCTCAACAATGATAACATAATTGGATCATATAACTAGCCCTCAACATGTAACAAAGAGTCACCCCAAAGTCACTAATAGCAGGGAACAAACGAAGAGATTATTGTCGGGTATGAAACCACCACAAAGTTATTCTTTCTGATCGATCTATTCAAGAGTTCGTACTAGAATAACAACTTAAGATACATATCAACCAAGACCCTAATGTCACCTAGATACTCCATTGTCACCTCAAGTACCTGTGGGCATGATTATACGATATGCATCACATAATCTCAGAATCATCTATTCAACCAACACATAGAACTTCAAAGAGTGCCCCAAAGTTTCTACGAGAGAGTCAAAACGTGTGCCAACCCCTGTGCATAGGTTCCCAATGTCACGAACCTGCAAGTTGATCACCAAAACATACATCAAGTACTCACATGAATCCACGTGTGCCAACCCATATGCATAGGTTCCCAATTGTCACAAACCCGCAAGTTGATCACAGCAGATAGACACGTGCAAGACATACATCAAGTGTTCTCAAAGACTCAATCCGATAAGATAACTCCAAAGGGGAAAATTAATTCATTACAAGAAGGAGAGGGGGAAGAACATCATAAGATCCAACTATAGTAGCAAAGCCCATGGTACATCGAGATCAAGACATCTCAAGAACACGAGAGAGAGAGAGAGATCAAACACATAGCTACTGGTACATACCCTCTGCCCCGAGGGAGAACTACTCCCTCCTCGTCATGGAGATCGCCGGGATAATGAACATGGCCACCGGAGATGGATTCCCTCTATGGCAGGGTGCCAGAACGGGCTCCAGATTGGTTTTGGTGGCTACAGAGGCTTGCGGCGGTGGAACTCCCGATCTAGGTTTCTTTTTGGGGGTTTCTGAATTTATAGGAATCTATGGCGGTGGAATTACGTCAGTCACAAGCCTGCTCGCCACCACCGGGGGTGGTGGTGGCGGCGTGAGGGCTTGTGACTCCCTTGTGGCCCATCTGGCCTTCTTCCAAAGCTTCGGGGGTCTCTTTTGGTCCAAAAAAATCATCGTAAAGTTTCATTCCATTTGGACTCCGTCTGAAAATGGGTCAAAAACACGGAAAAACAGAAACTGGCACTTGGCACTGAGTTAATAGGTTAGTCCCAAAAAAGATATAAAATAGCATATTCATGCATATAAAACATCCAAAGTTGACAAATAATAGCATGGAACCATAAAAAATTATAGATACGTTGGAGACGTATCACATGACTTATCCCATGTCCTCAGGAACAAAAGTAACTACTCACAAAGCATAACCATAGTCATGACCAGAGAGGTAATGAATAGCATCAAGTATGTGAATATATAATCTTCCACCGAGTAATCCAACTAGCATCAACTACAAAGAGTAATTAACACTACTAGCAACCTTACAAGTACCAATCGGAGCCGCGAGACGTAGATTGGTTACAAGAGATGAACTAGAGTTTGGAGATGAGATGGTGCTGATGAAGATGTTGATGGTGATGAGTACCCGCCAATGAGAGGAGTGTTGGTGAGGACGATGGCGACGATTCCCCCCTCCGGGAGGGAAGTTTCCCCGGTAGGACGACCCTGCTAGAGCTCTAGATTGGTTCTGCTCAAGTTCCGCCTCGTGACGGCGGCGTTTCCTCCTGAAAGCCTCCTCCTGATTTTTCTGGAACGAAACCCTCCTTATAGCAAAAGAGGGGGGCCAGAGGGCCAGCAGGGAGCCCACAAGCCCCCTAGGCGCAGCCAGGGGGTAGACCGCGCCTAGCAGGCTTGTGGCCTCCTGCTGGCTCCCCTCTGGTACTTCTTTGGCCCAGTATTTTTTATAAATTCCAAAATAAATCCTCGTTGATTTTCACGGCTTTTGGAGTTGCGCATAATATGTATCTCAAACTTGCTCCTTTTTCAGGCCAGAATTCCAGCTGCCGGCATTCTCCCTCTTCATGTAAACCTTGCAAAATAAGAGAGAAAATGCATAAGTATTGTACCGTGAAGTGTAATAATAGCCCATAAAGCGATAAATATCAACATGAAAGCATGATGCAAAATGGACGTATCATCTTGTACTTGGAATCTTTTACACATAGGAGAAGTTACATCTCTAATTGATATCCTCTTTTCTTTCACGTTCACTATTGCATTTCCTTTTTTAGTTTTTGGTGGCTTCGTGAAAGGATTTGTCTTGAGTGCGTATCTTATATTCCTGCATCTTGATGCACACTTTGGCCGTGAAGATTATTTTTCCTCATGCTTGTCTTGATGAGGGTTTTGCCATTTCGATTGGTATTCCTCCTCTTGACAAGGTTCTTATTTCCTATCTTCACCATGGGTTGTCACAAGCGTTGGTTCTTATTTTGTTTATTAGTAAGCTTGTGAACCCATTTTCTAGTGTCTGTGTGTGTGGGAATGATATGTCTTGCACTTTGTTTCTCATTTCATTAAGACTATGTTGATGAGTAATGTTCATCCTTATCTTAGTCTTCTCAAGTGCTTTGCCATGACTCACACACATTATTTTGGTTGAGCCTATTCTAAAGTTGCTTCTTTTACATGTTGCTCAACCATTCGTTTTGTGCAAGTGATATGCTTATTGTCTCATCTATCTTCTTGCACTCGTTGTGTGTTTTTATTAATTTTGGGGGAGCAACGATCCTATTTTGTGCACTTGTATCAAATACAAAAATCTCTTATTAGTGCACAAATCATGGGGAGCTTCTCTAGTTTTGATAAAACACTCCGTTGCCTTTATCATAATATCTTTTATTCATGTGGTTCGAAGGACCTTATGATTGTTTGTTCTATCTGGTATCTTTTGATTGCTTGCCTATATTTTTGTATGTCTTTGTGGCATACGATCCTTTTATTTGTAATCTTTGGGTCCTCGATATAGTTTGTTTTCCTCCAACTTCTTATCATTGTATATGTGTATTTCTGTGCACTCATTTGTTGAGAAGTACACACTTTTTGGAGGGCCACCTACTATATTGGCTTTCTAAACTTTTGTCCATTTTGGCAATCGATGCCAATGGGGGAGAAGTTTAGAGAGTTTAGTTTGGTTATGCTTAGAGGGTTTTTCTTTTATTGCATAAGCATTTACATCTAGTACGAATGCATGACTGCTTTGCATGTGTGTGCTTGGTTATGCTTATTTCCTTATATAAACTCTCTTTAAGAGGTTGTCAGCAATTACCAAAATGGGGGAGATTGTTAGAGCATATTTATCCATATGTGGTTTTGGTAACTGATGACAATTCCTATGGACTAATGGTTGCCTTAAGTTATATTTATAGGATTTGTCCATAGGCACTTCTTGAAGTCCATCTGTTGGTTTCAAGGAGTTTATATGAAGTCCAAGGTGGCATTCAAGGTATTATCCAAAGAATGGTCATAGAGACACAAGGTTGATCAAGATTGTCAGACAAAGAGTAAATCAAGATGATCAACACACAAAGCGTACAAGATGTACCGAGAGGGATCAAGTGATCCCATGGTATGGTAAGCATTGTCCATTACGTATTTGTGTACTAACCCATGGTCTTCGTGAGAGTTCTATGTGGGGTTAGGTGTGTTTACATGGGCTTGCGTCAAGAGGAATATCTCATACAACCCATGGAGAATGACGTCTAGCGGTGGTGGATGGTGGCAATGGACTTGTGAAGATATACTGGAGAGCGGCTCACCCATAGTGTGTATGGGGGAGCAATCAGCTAGTCTTCATCAAGCCAACGCAATCAAGAAAGGTGGTCCATCTTGAGGAAGCCAAGATAATCTTCATCTAGCTCAAGAGGATGAGGTGCAAGGTAAAGGTTTGCCCTTGATAGGTTTTCTGTTTTAGGATAGATTGACGTACTGTCAAGGGGGGCTCTCAAGTGAGTAGCTTGACCGTATCGTTCGTTGAGAGCTCAAACCATTTGCATCGTTGCATCATACTTCTTGGTTCTTGTTTGGTGTTTCTCTTTGTGAGTTTTGGAGGTTATGGTTGATACGTCCATTTTGCATCATGTTTTCATGTTGATATTTATCGCTTCTTGGGCTGTTATTTCACTTCACGGTACATATCTTATGCCTTTTCTCTCTTATTTTGCAAGGTTTACATGAAGAGGGAGAATACCGGCAACTGGAATTCTGGCCTGGAAGTGGAGCAAGTTTGAGATACCTATTCTGCACAACTCCAAACGCCGTAAAAATCAACGAGGATTTTTTTCCCGATTTATCAAAAATACTGGGCCAAAGAAGTGCCAGAGGGGGGCGTGCAGGTGGCCACAAGCCTGCACGGTGCGGCCACCCTCCAGGTCGCGCCATGAGGGCTTGTGGGCACCCTGCAGGCCCACTTGCCGCCCTCTTTTGCTATATGAAGGGTTTAGTCAAGGAAAAAATCAGGTAGGAGCTTTTTCGTGGTTTCGCCGCCGCCACGAGGCGGAACTTGAGCAGAACCAATCTAGAGCTCCGGCAGGACGATCCTGCCGGGGAAACTTCCCTCCCGGAGGGGGAAATCGTCGCCATCGTCATCACCAACACTCCTCTCATCGGAGGGGACTCGTCACCATCAACATCTTCATCAGCACCATCTCATCTCCAATCCCTAGTTCATCTCTTGTAACCAATCTCTGTCTCGCGACTCTGATAGGTACTTGTAAGGTTGCTAGTAGTGTTGATTACTCTTTGTAGTTGATGCTAGTTGGATTGTTTGGTGGAAGAGTTTATGTTCAGATCCTTGATGCTACTCATTACCTCTCTGGTCATGAATATGATTATGCTTGGTGAGTAGTTACTTTTCTTCCTGAGGACATGAGATAAGTCATGCTAATAGTAGTCATGTAAATTTGGTATTCGTTCGGTAATTTGATATGTTGTATCTTGTTTTTCCTCTATTGGTGTTATGTGAATGTCGACTACATAACACTTCACCATTATTTGGGCCTAGAGGAAGGCATTTGGAAGTAGTAAGTAGATGATGGGTTGCTAGAGGGACAGAAGCTTAAACCCTATTTTATGCGTTGCTTTGTAAGGGGCTGATTTGGATCCACTAGTTTAATGCTATGGTTAGACTTTGTCCTAATTCTTCTTTCGTAGTTGCGGATGCTTGCAAGAGGGTTAATCATAAGTGGGATGCTTGTCCAAGTAAGGGCAGTAACCAAGCGCTGGTCCACCCACATATCAAACTATCAAAGTAACGAACGCAAATCATATGAACATGATGAAAACTAGCATGACAGAAATTCCTGTGTGTCCTCGGGAGCGTTTTTCCTCCTGTAAGACTTTGTCCAGGCTTCTCCCTTGCTACAAAAGGGATTGGGCCACTTTTCTGCACCGTTGCTACTTTTGTTACTTGTTGCTTGCTACGAATCATCTCACCACACAATCACTTGTTACCGACAATTTTAGTGCCTGCAGATTTTACCTTGCTGAAAACCACTTGTCAGATCCTTCTGCTCCTCGTTGGGTTCGACACTCTTACTTATAGAAAGGACTACAATTGATACCCTATACTTGTGGGTCATCAAGACTCTTTTCTGGCGCCGTTGCCGGGGAGTGAAGCGCCTTTGGTAAGTGGAACTTCGTAAGGAAACATTCATATAGTGTGCTGAAATTTATTGTCACTTGTCACTATGGATACTAATCCTTTAAGGGGCTTGTTCGGGGTATCTTCACCTCGAACGGAAGCACAAAGAGTTGCTCCTCAACCTGCTGCACCTACTGAAAATATTTTCTTTGAATTTCCTTCGGGTATGCTTGAGAAACTGCTGGCTAATCCTTTTACAGGAGATGGAACATCACATCCAGACTTGCATCTAATCTATGTAGATGAGGTTTGTGGTTTATTTAAGCTTGCACGTGTGCCCGAGGATGAGGTCAAGAAGAAGGTTTCTCCTTTATCTTTGAAGGATAAGGCGTTGACATGGTATAGACTATATGATGATACTGGATCATGGGACTACAATCGGTTGAAATTGGAATTTCATCGAAAGTTTTATCCTATGCATTTAGTACATCGTGATCGGAATTATATTTACAATTTTTGGCCTCGTGACAGAGAAAGCATCGCTCAAGCTTGGGGGAAGCTTAAATCAATGCTATATTCATGCCCCAATCATGAGCTCTCGAGAGAAATCATCATTCAGAACTTCTATGCTCGGCTTTCTCATGATGATCGCACCATGCTTTACACTTCTTGTACCGGTTCTTTTATGAAGAGAGATATTGACTTCAAATGGAATTTATTGGAGATAATTAAACGCAACTCTGAAGATTGGGAGCTTGAAGAAGGTAAGGAGTCACGTATGAATTTCACTTTTGATTGCGTTAAATCCTTTGTTGAGACAAATACTTTTTGTGACTTTAGCGCTAAGTATGGACTTGACTGCGAGATAGTAGCTTCATTATGTGAATCCTTTGCTGCCCATATTGATCTCCCCAAAGAGAAGTGGTTTAAATATCATCCTCCTTTAGAAGTCAATGTAGTTAAACCCACTCCAGTTGAAGAGAACGTCATTGCCTATAATGATCTTGTGGTTCCCTGTGCTTACATTGAGAAACCACCTTTCCCTGTTAGTATAAAGGATCATTCTAAAGCTTCAACTGTGATACGTAGAGGCTATATTAGAACACCTACACCCCGTGAGCAAATTAGAGTTGAACCTAGCATTGCTATTATCAAAGATCTTCTGTCGGAAGTAGTTGAGGGACACAATATTCACTTCTGTGAAGATGCTGCTAGAATTGCTAAACCTCATGCTAGAGACAAACATAGGCATGTTGTTGGCATGCATGTGGTTTCTGTTAAGATAGGAGATCATTGTTATCATGGTTTATGTGACGTGGGTGCTAGTGTTAGTGCAATACCTCAATCCTTATACGATGAAATCAAAGATGAGATTGCACCTGTTGAGATAGAGCCTATTGATATCACTATTCAGCTTGTCAATAGAGATACTATCTACCCTGTGGGAATTGTTAGGGATGTTGAAGTCTTGTATGGTAAAACGAAGTACCCTGCTGATTTCCTCGTTCTTGCTACTGCACAAGATAGCTTTTGTCCCATCATATTTGGCAGACCCTTCCTCAATACTGTCAATGCTCATATTGACTGTGAGAAGCAAACTGTCACTGTTGGCTTTGAAGGTGTGTCACATGAGTTCAGTTTCTCCAAGTTTGGTAGACAACCTCATGAAAAGGAGTTGCCTAGTAAGGATGAAACTATTGCCTTAGTTTCTATTGTCGTGCCTCCTACTGATCCCTTAGAGCAATACTTGCTTGAGCATGAAAATGATATGCATATGGATGAAAGGGATGACATAGATAGAGTTGTCTTAGAACAATATCCTATCCTTAAGAATAATCTGCATGTTGAAATGCTTGGGGATCTACCCCCACCAAAGGGTGATCCTGTGTTCGAGCTTTAAGAGCTGCCTGATACTCTTAAGTATGCATATCTAGATGAAAAGGAGATATATCCTATCATTATTAGTGCTAGCCTCTCATAGCATGAAGAAAAGAAGTTACTAAAAACTCTAAGGAAGCACCGTGCTGCTATTGGATACACTCTTGATGATCTTAAGGGCATTAGTCCTACCCTATGCCAGCACAAGATCAAAACTGATCCTGACTTCAAACCAGTTGCTGATCATCAAAGGAGATTGAATCCTAAGATGAAAGAAGTAGTAAGAAAAGAAATCCTAAAGCATTTGGAAGCGGGTATTATCTATCATGTTGCTCATAGCGATTGGGTGAGTCTGGTGCATTGCGTTCCTAAGAAGGGAGGCATTACCGTTGTCCCTAATGATAAGGATGAATTGATCCCACAGAGGATTATTACTGGCTATAGGATGGTGATCGATTTCAGGAAACTGAATAAAGCCACTAGGAAAGATCATTACCCTTTGCCTTTTATCGACCAAATGCTAGAAAGGCTGTCCAAAAACACACACTTTTGCTTTCTAGACGGTTATTCTGGTTTCTCCCAAATACCAGTTGCACAATCTGATCAGGAGAAAACCACTTTCACATGTCCTTTCGGTACCTTTGCTTATAGACGTATGCCTTTTGGCTTATGTAATGCACCTACCACTTTCACCTGTCCCATGGATGACTTCTCCGTCTACGGGTCTTCCTTTGATGATTGCCTCAGCAACCTTGATCGAGTCTTGCAGAGATGTAAAGACACCAACCTTGTCTTGAATTGGGAGAAGTGCCACTTTATGGTTAATGAAGGCATCGTCTTAGGACATAAAATTTCTAAAAGAGGTATTGAAGTCGATAAGGCTAAGGTTGATGCAATCGAGAAAATGCCATACCCATAGATATGAAAGGTATAAGAAGTTTCCTTGGTCATGCTGGTTTCTATAGAAGGTTCATTAAAGACTTCTCTAAGATTTCTATGCCTCTTACCAATCTCTTACAAAAGGATATTCCTTTTGTTTTTGACGATGATTGTGAGGAAGCCTTCGAAATACTTAAGATGGCTTTGATAACTGCACCTATTGTTCAACCACCTGATTGGAACTTGCCTTTTGAGATCATGTGTGACGGTAGTGATTATGCTGTTGGTGCTGTCCTAGGGCAAAGAGTTGATAAGAAGTTGAATGTTATTCACTACGCTAGTAAAACTCTAGACAGTGCCCAGAGAAACTATGCTCCTACGGAGAAGGATTTTTTAGCACTCATGTTTGCATGTGAAAAGTTCAGGTCTTACATAGTTGATTCCAAAGTCACTATTCACACTAATCATGCTGCTATTAAGTACCCCATGGAGAAGAAGGACGCTAAACCTAGACTTATTAGATGGGTTCTCTTGCTACAAGAATTTGATTTGCACGTTGTCGACAGGAAGGGTGCTGATAACCCAGTAGCAGATAACTTGTCTAGGTTGGAGAACGTTCTTGATGACCCACAACCTATTGATGATAGTTTACCGGTTGAGCAATTGAATGTCATCAATGCTTCACGTAGTGCACCGTGGTATGCTGATTATGCAAACTATATTGTTGCCAAATACATACCACCTAGTTTCACGTACCAGCAAAAGAAGAAATTCTTCTTTGACTTGAGACACTACTTTTGGGATGATCCTCACCTTTATAAGGAAGGAGTAGATTGTGTTATTAGATGTTGTGTACCTGAACATGAACAGGGACAGATCCTACAGAAGTGTCACTCCGAGGCCTACGGAGGACACCATGCGGGAGATAGAACTGCACACAAGGTATTGCAATCAGGTTTCTATTGGCCCACTCTCTTCAAGGATGCCCGTAAGTTTGTCTTGTCTTGTGACGAATGTCAAAGAATAGGTAATATTAGCAAACGTCAGGAAATGCCTATGAACTATTCACTCTTCATTGAACCATTTGATGTCTGGGGCTTTGATTATATAGGACCTTTTCCAAAATCCAATGGGTATACTCACATCTTAGTTGCTATTGATTACGTCACTAAGTGGGTAGAAGCTATCCCCACTAGTAGTGCTGATCACAACACCTCTATCAAGATGTTGAAAGAAGTTATCTTCCCCCGATTTGGAGTCCCTAGATACTTCATGACCGACGGTGGTTCACACTTTATTCATGTTGCTTTCCGTAAAACGCTTGCTAAGTACGATGTCAACCATAGAACTGCGTCTCCTGACCACCCTCAGTCCAGTGGTCAAGTAGAGCTAAGCAACAGAGAGATTAAACTAATTCTGCAAAAGACTGTCAACAGGTCTAGAAAGAATTGGTCTAAGAAGCTCGATGATGCACTGTGGGCTTATAGAACTGCCTATAAGAATCCCATGGGCATGTCCCCGTACAAAATGGTGTATGGTAAAGCATGTCACTTACCTCTTGAGCTAGAGCATAAGGCTTATTGGGCAATCAAAGATCTCAACTTTGATTTCAAACTTGCCGATGAGAAGAGGTTATTTGACATTAGCTCGCTTGATGAATGGAGAACTCAGGCATATGAGAATGCCAAGTTGTTCAAAGAGAAGGTTAAGAGGTGGCATGATAAGAGGATACAAAAGCGTGAGTTCATTGTAGGTCATTATGTCTTGCTATATAACTCTCGTTTAAGATTCTTTAGAGGCAAGCTTCTCTCTAAATGGGAAGGTCCCTATGTTGTTGAAGAAGTATATCGTTCCGGTGCTATCAAGATCGACAACACGGAAGGTAATTGTCCGAGAGTGGTAAATGGGGAGAGAATCAAGCATTATATCTTACGTACTCCAATAAATGTTGAAAGCCATATCATCAATATCATAACTCCGGAAGAATACCTAAGGGATATTTATCAGCCTGTTTCAGACTCCGAAAACAAAGAGGTATGTTATTCGGTAAGAAAACAAAGTCCAACACTTTTCTAGTAGGAAATTTTTGTAGCGACCCGACTCAAGACGAGTCAAGCCTCTGGTGTTTCCATACCATCCCAAGATCATGCTGGTACACACTCAGTACATAATGTGTATATTCAAGAGTTCAATCACACAGCTTTATTAATCGAAACCTCATAAAGAGTACTTTATTACAATAAAGGATTACAATAAAGTGGCTGAAGGCCATCTCATGAGATATCTAACGAAGACTAGCGGAAGCATCAGGTAGACGAGTCCATCCGACTCCAGGGCATGTCGCTGAGCGTAGATCGTAGCCTCACTCCTGGTCGGAAAAGTACTCTGCAACATGATACGTTGCAGCCGTGTAGGTCAGCATATGGAATATGCCGGCAAGTCATCAAAGAGAGGAGTAAAATAATAATCAACTATCTCTACATGCATATTTGGCCGGTGGGGCTAAGTTTTGCATAAAGCCAATTTTATCCTACATCAAGAGGGGTTGGAAGCAAAATATTACTACATTGTTTGTTGTTAACGAGATGGTTCCGCCAACCAATTCTCGTACCCGAATAGTTGTTAACACCCACATCATTATTAAGTTGTGTCGATAGTTCAGGGGAAATTCAATGCCTTCGGCTCAAGTTGTCCATGACCGTGGACACGGCTAATCAATTAGGTTGGGCACTCTGCAAAGTTTTGCACACGTTCCCCACAAGATTTGATCGCCTCCGGGTTTGTCCTCGCACTTCAGGGTGTTTGAAGACCGGATGATCAAAACATGGTCTTTCAACGGGTCCCTCTGAATCCCTGTCGGTGCCCATCCATTCCTACCGTTCTTCAACATCTGCTAGCACCGCCTGTCCAGAGTTGCCGCGTTGTCCAACCAAGCCAGAGCCCATAATGACTTGTGGCTGTGCAGGTAAGCCTTGACTCTTGAAGTCTCCGTCCGTCTCTTCGAGCCTGGGTGAAGCTTTCCGCAGGATGTCATGGCCTCTCCAGCATCCCGGGTCATCCACTGGTTTCTCCAGGGAGCCGATCAACCGTCCTTCACCTAGAGTTGCATTGCGTCCGAGGTCTTGAAAATCTTGTCTTAACCGGTCTTGATTATTTAATCAACCTCGCATCACTCGTGTTATGCACTCAACCGAAAACCCGTCTACTCAAGCATAGCGAATATAAAATTGTCGTCCCGAGGCTAAGTATCGGGGTTGTTGTGTGCCTACCACATGATACTACAACTTATACTAAAATTTCCAAGTACCTAGGCAGCATGCAATTGGGCAAAGAAAGGTGAACTACCATGCATCGAAAACATAGGAAAATAACATGATCAAAATGACTTGCCTTGATGATAGTTGTCTTGATCGAGCGCTTCTAAGTAACACGCTTCGCACTCCGGATGATCTACCGATACAAACACAAAACATACCATAAGCACTACAATCAAGCAACAAGTAAAAATAACATCACAAGTAAGGATTTGCTAAGCCCTAAGTAAAAGAATTCAACACGCGTCACTAAGGCAGAAACTTGTTTCTGTCAAAAACACCAGTAAAAATACTTTAAAAACTTTTAAACTTCTACCACGGTAGGGTATAATCACTAGGAAGCAGTAGCAAAAAGAATCAACTCAAAATCATTTTTTGAACTCCTGGAATAAGCAAAACAAGGTTTAAACTAAATCTGATCTAACTTATATTTAAAAATTTCAACCATAGACAAAACATATGTTTTTAAAAACTACAGAAAATTTGGGATCTACTGGAACAAGAATCAACATAATTGGACTTCGGGATCAAAAGTTATGGCCAAAACAAAACAGAAACTTTGCTGTTTTTGCAACTAGACAGAAAAAAAGAAACCGATTTGCTAACAGACAGGGGTATACGTGGCGCGCTGTGATTGGCTAAGGGGGTGTTTGCTGCGAGGCTTAAAAGAAAACGGCCGAAATCTAACTAAAGGCTCCGGCTAACAGTTAAGTGAAATAAAAACCGACGGTTTTCTGATCTAAACCGAAAGGTTACCCTACTTCTAATCTACACCATTGAATACGATCCAACGGATGAGAATAGGGGGGGAACTTACAGGACGTGGTGGTGCTCCAGTGGTGGTTGTCTCCGGCGAGGCGAGGCGAGCCGGCGATGGGGAGGAGCTCCGGTGGTGGTGATGGGACGGGGTGGCGGCGGCGGCTTCCCTCCGGCGAGTGGGGGCGTTGGGCGGAGTCGGGGGTGGCTCGGGGTGGCTGCCCTCGGGTGGCCGAAGTGGTGTAGCTTCGGGCTCCGGTGGTGGCTGCGGCAGGGGCTCGGGGGGCGACGGCTCGGCGAGGTGGTGGGAGGAACGGGGTGCGGGCAGGAAGGCTTTTATAGCCGGGAGGGGGCTTGGGGAAGGAAGGGGAGAGGGGGTCCGAGAGGATCCCGGCGGTGGGGATACGGGCTGGGGTCGGGGTGCTTTGTTAGGAAAGAGAGGAGGGAGACGAGGTGGAAGGTGACCGGTGGTGGGGAGAGGTCGGCCAGGGGGGAGCCCAGTGGCAGTGGGAGGGAGGGGCTGCGGAGGGGTCGGGCGGCCGGTATTAAGGGGATTCGGATCCCAGGCCTAGGGGATTCGGCCCATAGCCTATTAAGCGCCCAGGCGGCGGCTTCCTAAAAAAAATACTTTCCTAATTTATATCTTTTCCGAGACAGAAAAAGAAAAGTGAATAAAAAGGAAGTAAATCAAATATTTAATATGGAGTATTATATACCAAAAAAATCAGAAAAATATCCTCTACCCGAATAACATTTTTCCAAAGCAAAAATAAAAACTAAAAAAATGTTTTTTCAGAAATTCCCCAAAATGCTTTATTTTCTTTTTGCAAATATTTTCGCAAATAAACTTTGGATTTCTTGGCTCCAATATTTCAGAAATGCCCGCACTTTGGAGGGACATTTTCCTCCGCTCTCTCTCTTGCGTGCAAGAGAGTATTTTCCCGGCATTTCTCGTGTGAGGAAAAAAAATAGAAATGCAAAAACAAAAGTCGAAGGAATTAAAATGCCAAATTTATTTCAATCAATATGCATAGATGCTTACCTACAATGTAAAACATTCCCAATTAGGAAAATTGGGATGTTACAATTTTATCCATTTTGGAATATTTGAAAAAATACCAAAATTGGAAGTAGTCCAGAAAGTGCGTGAGGAGGCGACAAGCCTCCACGGCATGGGCCCACCCCCTTGCCGCGCCGTGAGGGCTTGTGGTCACCTCGTGCACCTCCCGGACTCCGTTTTCGTGTGGGGTACTCCTTCTGGTCTGGAAAAAATCATTATATATACTCCCGTTTGGTCTGACCCTTGCATCACGCAGATTTCCTCTGTTTTTTGTTTCGAGCATGTTTTCTGCTACAGATTTAGAGCTAGATGTCGTCCGAGGAATCTGTGAGGGAGAACAATCTCCGTCAAGTCTATGGAGAAGTACATGTTGATCTGAAAAGGATGGAGGTCATGGAGGCTAAGGAAAGGTTACCTAAAGAAACCAAGGGCAAAGCTGAGGAGAAGAATCAGGCATGGGACGAGGTGCAATCTGTTCTCAACAAGGAAGAAGTTGAAGAAGTGGATTTCCTCCAACCCTACCTCCACCTACTGTCTCCATCCTTGATTGAACTCTTGAGGTTTTGTGAAACAACTCGTGCTCGCAATACTTATCTCACTCGTGAAGTTGTTTTGCTGGAAAAACATATCGGAGATCTCCAAGGTATAAATCAAAAATTAATGGCCCTCTTGGAGTCAAAGATTGCAACTCCTCCAGCTTCACCACCAAAGGAAGACAACTGAGCATTGGTATGGGCAATCCCCTTGGCTTGTGCCAAGCTTGGGGGAGTTGCCCCGGTATCATATCACCATCACATCTTTTGCCTTTACCTTTGTTTTAGTTTTCCTTTTCAGTTTTCTCTTTCTCTGCTTCCTTGTACCTTTACTTTTTGCCCTTGTAAGAGTCATGGTGATCTTAACCAATTCCTTGTCTCGCCTTTATCTTGGCTAACGTCATATGCTTGGGAAAGATCTATATTCATATGTCAACTTGGAGGTAAGTATTCATGAATTATAATTGTTGACATTGCCCTTGAGGTAAGCAGTTGGGAGGCAAAACTGAAAGCCCCTATCTTTCTCTGTGTCCAGCTGAAACTTTGATCTCATGAGTACCACGTGAGTTGTAGAAATTGTAGAGAATGAAAGAATGATTGAGTATGTGGATTTGGTTTACAAGCTCTCATTTGACTCTTTCTGATGTTGTGATAAATTGCAATTGCTTCAATGACTAAAGGCTATCGGTTGTTAATTCTCGGTAAGGTTCTTGATCCATGCTTTACTTTGTGACGGAATTGTCACTTTAGCATGAGAGATTATATGTTGGTATTGCTGTTCTGAATATGATCATGATGCCTGCATGTTCGTATCTTGTTTTGTCGACACCTCTCTCCATAAACATGTGGGCATGTTTATTGATCTAGGCTTTTCCTTGAGGACAAGTGAGGTCTAAGCTTGGGGGAGTTGATACGTCCATTTCGCATCATGCTTTCATGTTGATATTTATCGCTTTTTGGGCTGTTATTACACTTCACGGTACAATACTTATGCCTTTTATCTCTTATTTTGCAAGGTTTACATGAAGAGGGAGAATGCTGGCAACTGGAATTCTGGCCTGAAAATGGAGCAAGTTTGATATACCTATTCTGCACAACTCCAAAAGCCGGTAAAATCAACGAGGATTTTTTTGGGATTTATAAGAAATGCTGGGCCGAAGAAGTGCCACAGGGGCGCCAGCAGGAAGCCACAAGCCTGCTAGGCGCGGCCTCCCCCCTGGCTGCACCTAGGGGGCTTGTGAGCTCCCTTCTGGCACATTGGCCCCCCTCTTTTGCTACAAGAAGGGTTTCGTCCTGGAAAAAATCAAGAGGAGGCTTTTCGGAGGATTCGCCGCCGCCACGAGGCGGAACTTGAGATCTAGAGCTCCGACAGGACGATCCTGCCGGGGAAACTTCCCTCCCGGAGGGGGAAATCGTCGCCATCGTCATCACCAACACTCCTCTCATCGGAGGGGACTCGTCACCATCAACATCTTCATCGGCAACATCTCATCTCCAAACCCTAGTTCATCTCTTGTAACCAATCTCCGCCTCGCGACTCCGATTGGTACTTGTAAGGTTGCTAGTAGTGTTAATTACTCTTTGTAGTTCATGCTAGTTGGATTACTTGGTGGAGGAGTTAATGTTCAGATCTTTGATGCTACTCATTACCTATCTTGTCATGATTATGATTATGCTTTGTGAGTAGTTACTTTTGTTCCTGAGGACATGGGATAAGTCTTGCTATAAGTAGTCATGTGAATTTGGTATTCGTTCGATATTTTGATGTGTTGTATGTTGTTTTTCCTCTAGTGGTGTTATGTGAACATCGACTACATAACACTTCACCATTATTTGGGCCTAGAGGAAGGAATTGGGAAGTAGTAAGTAGATGATAGGTTGCTAGAGTGACAGAAGCTTAAACCCTAGTTTATGCGTTGCTTCGTAAGGGGCTGATTTGGATCCACAAGTTTAATGCTATGGTTAGACTTTGTCTTAATTCTTCTTTTGTAGTTTCGGATGCTTGCGAGAGGGGTTAATCATAAGTGGGATGCATGTCCAAGTAAGGGCAGTACCCAAGCGCCGGTCCACCCACATATCAAACTATTAAAGTAACGAACGCGAATCATATGAACATGATGAAAACTAGCTTGACAGAAATTCCCATGTGTCCTCGGGATCGTTTTACCTCCTCTAAGACTTTGTCCAGGCTTGTCCCTTGATACAGAAGGGATTGGGCCACTTTGCTGCACCGCTGTTACTTTTGTTACTTGCTACGAATCATCTTGTCACACAACTACTTGTTACCGATAATTTCAGTGCTTGCAGATATCACCTTGCTGAAAACCACTTGTCAGATCCTTCTGATCCTCGTTGGGTTCGACACTCTTACTTATCGAAAGGACTAGATAGATCCCCTATACTTGTGGGTCATCAGAGGCCACCAGGGGAGGCCACAAGCCCCCTAGGCTTGTGGGCCCCATGTGGCTCTTCTGCCCTACCTCTTCCGCCTATAAATTCCCGAAAAATCCAAAACTACGTGAGAGATCCACGAAAATACTTTTTCGGCGCCGCAAGCTTCTGTCTCCGCAAGATCCCATCTGGGGCATGTTCTGGTGCCCTGCCGGAGGGGGGATTCGGATACGGAGGGCTTCTTCATCAACACCATGGCCTCTCCGATGATGCGTGAGTAGTTCACCATAGACCTTCGGGTCCATAGCTAGTAGCTAGATGGCTTCTTTTCTCTCAAGCTTGGGGATGCCCAAGGCATCCCAAGCCAAATTTAGGGACACCAAAAAGGCTAAGCTTGGGGATTCCCCGGGAAGGCATCCCCTCTTTCGTCTTCAATCCATCGGTAACATTACTTGAAGCTATATTTTTATTAACCACATGATATGTGTTTTGCTTGGAGCGTCTTGTATCATAGGAGTCTTTTCTTTTTGCTGTGTCACAATCATCCTTGTTGCACACCTTTTGAGAGAGACATGCACTTATCGTGAATTTGCTAGAATACTCTTTGAGCTTCACTTATATCTTTTGAGCTAGACAATTTTGCTCTATGAGCTTCACTTAGATCTTTTAGAGCACGGCGGTGCGTAACTTGGTAGGTGGCTTGTGCTATGAAAGTAGTCCCAAAGGTGATAGGTACCCAAAGAGGATACAATAAAACTTCCATCTTCATGTCCATTGAGTAGAAAGAGAAGTTTGATTCCTCTCAATTAGTTTTGAGATTTGAATTCGGTAATATTAAGAGTTATGTTAGTACGGTGTTGTGAATCTAGAAATACTTGTGTTGAAGTTAGTGATTCCCGTAACATGCACGTATGGTGAACCGCTATGTTAGGAAGTCGGAGCATAATTGATCTATTGATTGTCATCCTTTGTGTTGCGGTCGGGATCGCGCGATGGTTAACACCTACCAACCCTTCCCCTAGGAGTATACGTTTAGCACTTTGTTTCGATTACTAATAAAAACTTTCGCAATAAGTATGTGAGTTCTTCATGACTAATGTGAGTCCATGGTATAGATGCACTTTCACCTTCCACCATTGCTAGCCTCTCTAGTGCCGTGCAACTTTCGCCGGTGCGCAAACCCACCATATGTCTTCCTCAAAACAGCCACCATACCTACCTACTATGGCACTTTCATAGCCATTCCGAGATATATTGCATTGCAACTCCCACCGTTCCGTCTCATGACTTGTGTTGTCACTCTCATATTGCCATTGCATGATCGTAAGATAGCTAGCGAGATGTTTCAACGTCGTACGCCAAGCTAGATCGTTGCACATCCCGGTACACTATCGGAGGCATTTCCTATAGAGTCATCATCGTTCTAAGCTTTGAGCTGTGAGTAAATAAAAGTGTGATGATCATCTTTATTAGAGCATTGTCCCATGTGAGGAAATAAAAAAAGGCCAAAGCTTCCCACAATAAAAAAGAGAAAAAAAAGAGGCCAAAGAGCCCAAACAAAAAAGAGAGAGAAAAAGAGAGAAGGGACAATGCTACTATCTCTTTCCACACTTGTGCTTCATAATAGCATCATGTTCTTCATGATTGAGAGCCTCTCGTTTTGTCACCACCATATGCTAGTGGGTATCTTTATTATATAACTTGGCTTGTATATTCCAATGATGGGCTTCCTCAAAATTGCCCTAGGTCTTCATGAGCAAGCAAGTTGGATGCACACACACTAGTTCTCCTTTTGAGCTTTCACATACTTATAGCTCTAGTGCAACCGTTGTATGGCAATCCCTACTCTTTCACATTGATATCTATTAATGGGCATATCCATAGTCCTTTGATACGTCAAGTCAATGTGACCATCTCCTCCTTTTTGTCTCACAACCTCCACCACACTCTATTCCACCATAGTGTTATATCCATGGCTCACACTCATGTATTGCGTGAGAGTTGAAAAAGGTTTGAGAAAGTAAGAGTGTGAAAACAATTACTTGGCCAATACCGGGGTTGTGCATGATTTAAATTAGTTGTGTGGGGATGATGGAGCATATCTAGACTATATGATTTTGTACGGATAACTTTCTTTGGCCTTGTTCTTTTGAAAGTTCATGATTACCTTGCTAGTTTGCTTGAAGTATTATTGTTTTCATGTCAATAGAAAACTATTGTTTTGAATCTTACGGATCTGAACATTCATGTCACATGAAAGAAGTTACAAAGGACAACTATGCTAGGTAGCATTCCACATCAAAAATTCAGTCTTTATCACTTCCCTACTCGAGGACGAGCAGGAGTTAAGCTTGGGGATGCTTGATACGTCTCCAACGTATCTATTATTTTTGTTGGTTTCATGATATTATCTTGTCAAACTTTGGATGTTTTGTATACCTTTTATATCTTTTTTGGGACTAACTTATTAACTCAGTGCCAAGTGCCAGTTCCTGTTTTTCCGTGTTTTTTGACCCTTTTCAGAGGAGCATTTTAAACGGTGTCCAAACGGAATAAAACTTCCGAAAAGATTTTTTACGAAACAGAAGATACGCACGGTATGTGAGAACCAAGGCAGAGGCCACCAGGGGAGGCCACAAGCCCCCTAGGCGCGGCCAGGGGGGCCCGTGCCTAGCAGGCTTGTGGGCCCCCTGTGGCTCGTATGCCCTACCTCTTCCGCCTATAAATTCCCGAAAAATCCAAAACTACGTGAGAGATCCACGAAAATACTTTTCCGTCGCCACAATCTTCTGTCTCCGCAAGATCCCATCTGGGGCATGTTCTGGTGCCCTGCCGGAGGGGGGAATTCGGATACGGAGGGCTTATTCATCAACACCATGGCCTCTCCGATGATGCGTGGGTAGTTCACCATAGACCTTCAGGTCCATAGCTAGTAGCTAGATGGCTTCTTCTCTCTCTTGGATCTTTAATACAAAGTTCTCCATGATCTTCATGGAGATCTATCCGATGTAATCTTATTTTGCGGTGTGTTTGTAGAGATCCGATGAATTGTGGATTTATGATCAGATTATCTATGAATCTTATTTGAGTTTCTTCTGATCTCTTATATGCATGATTTCATATCCTTGTAATTCTCTTCGAGGTTTACATGAAGAGGGAGAATGCCGGCAGCTAGAATTCTGGCCTGAAAAAGGAGCAAGTTTGAGATACCTATTCTGCGCAACTCCAAAAGCCGTGAAAATCAACGAGGATTTTTTTGGGATTTATAAGAAATACTGGGCCGAAGAAGTGCCACAGGGGCGCCAGCAGGAAGCCACAAGCCTGCTAGGCGCGGCCTCCCCCCTGGCTGCGTCTAGGGGGCTTGTGAGCTCCCTACTGGCCCACTGGCCCCCCTCTTTTGCTACAAGAATGGTTTCGTCCTGGAAAAAATCAAGAGGAGGCTTTTCGGAGGATTCGCCGCCGCCACGAGGCGGAACTTGAGCAGAACCAATCTAGAGCTCCGGCAAGACGATCCTGCCGGGGAAACTTTCCTCCCGGAGGGGGAAATCGTCGCCATCGTCATGACCAACACTCCTCTCATTGGAGGGGACTCATCACCATCAACATCTTCATCGGCAACATCTCATCTCCAAACCTAGTTCATCTCTTGTAACCAATCTCCGTCTCGCGACTCCGATTGGTACTTGTAAGGTTGCTAGTAGTGTTAATTACTCTTTGTAGTTGATGCTAGTTGGATTACTTGGTGGAGGAGTTAATGTTCAGATCTTTGATGCTACTCATTACCTATCTTGTCATGATTATGATTATGCTTTGTGAGTAGTTACTTTTGTTCCTGAGGACATGGGATAAGTCTTGCTATAAGTAGTCATGTGAATTTGGTATTCGTTGGATATTTTGATGTGTTGTATGTTGTTTTTCCTCTAGTGGTGTTATTTGAACGTCGACTACATAACACTTCACCATTATTTGGGCCTAGAGGAAGGCATTGGGAAGTAGTAAGTAGATGATGGGTTGCTAGAGTGACAGAAGCTTAAACCCTAGTTTATGCTATGCTTCGTAAGGGGCTAATTTCGATCCACAAGTTTAATGCTATGGTTAGACTTTGTCTTAATTCTTCTTTCATAGTTGCGGATGCTTACGAGAGGGGTTAATCATAAGTGGGATGCTTGTCCAAGTAAGGGCAGTACCCAAGCGCCGGTCGACCCACATATCACACTATCAAAGTAACGAACGTGAATCATATGAACATGATGAAAACTAGCTTGACAGAAATTCCCATGTGTCCTCGGGAGCGTTTTACCTCCTATAAGACATTATCCAGGCTTGTCCCTTGCTACAGAAGGGATTGGGCCACTTTGCTGCACCGTTGTTACTTTTGTTACTTGCTACTTGCTACGAATCATCTTGTCACACAACTACTTGTTACCGATAATTTCAGTGCTTGCAGATATCACGTTGCTGAAAACCACTTGTCAGGTCCTTCTGCTCCTCGTTGGGTTCGACACTCTTACTAATCGAAAGGACTACAATAGATCCCCTATACTTGTGGGTCATCAGAGGCCACCAGGGGAGGCCACAAACCCCCTAGGCTTGTGGGCCCCCTGTGGCTCGTCTGCCCTACCTCTTCCGCCTATAAATTCGCGAAAAATCCAAAACTACATGAGAGATCCACGAAAATACTTTTCCGGCGCCGCAAGCTTCTGTCTCCGCAAGATCCCATCTGGGGCATGTTCTGGTGCCCTGCCGGAGGGGGGATTCGGATACGGAGGGCTTCTTCATCAACACCATGGCCTCTCCGATGATGCGTGAGTAGTTCACCATAGACCTTCGGGTCCATAGCTAGATGGCTTCTTTTCTCTCTTGGATCTTCAATACAAAGTTCTCCATGATCTTCATGGAGATATATCCAATGTAATCTTCTTTTGCGGTGTGTTTGTCGAGATCCGATGAATTGTGGATTGATGATCAGATTATCTATGAATCTTATTTGAGTTTCTTCTGATCTCTTATATGGATGATTTCATATCCTTGTAATTCTCTTCGAGTTGCGGGTTTTGTTTGGCCAACTTGATCTATGATTCTTGCAATGGGAGAAGTGCTTGGTTGTGGGTTCATACCGTGCGGTGACCTCACCCAGTGACAGAAGGGGTCGTGAGACACGCATCATGTTGTTGCCATCAAGGGTAAAAAGATGCGGTTTACATCATTGGTTTGAGTTTATCCCTCTACATCATGTCATCTTGCTTTAGGCGTTACTCTATTCGTCATGAACGCAATACACTAGATGCATGCTGGATAGCGGTCGATGTGTGGAGTAATAGTAGTAGATGCAGAAAGTATCGGTCTACTTGTCACGGACGTGATGCCTATATGTATGATCATTGCCTTAGATATCGTCATGACTTTGCGCGGTTCTATCAATTGCTCGACAGTAATTTGTTCACCCACCATAATATTTGCTATTTTGAGAGAAGCCTCTAGTGAACACTATGGCCCCCGAGTCTACTTCACACCATATTTTCAGCCTTCCACTTTTACTTCGTTGCACTTTCCGCCTTCAGATCTCACTTTGCAATCCATCTTGAAGGGATTTACAACCCCTTTATAGCATTGGGTGCAAGCTTGTTTGTGTTTGCGCAGGTACTCTGGACACTTGGCTTGATTCTCCTACTGCATTGATACCTTGGTTCTCAAAACTTAGGGAAATACTTACTGCTACTGTGCTGCATCACCCTTTCCTCTTCAAGGGAAAACCCAACACAAGCTCAAGAGGCAGCAACTATGCATCCGAGGAGGACGCGGTCCCGCAAAGGCTTTTCTAGGCACAATTTCAAGCCTCTGAGCAACCCCTGCTTGTCTCTGATCAGTTGAAACAACTGATGGAGCTGCACATGATGACAGAACTGGCCATGAAAGACCTGTGCATCAGGCTTTGACCGACAGAGGCGCTGCCCAGCAGCTATTTTAGCCTGGTGCAAAAGATGATTGCAGTTGCACCCCAAATTGGCATCATGAAGCGCTCTATCTGCATCGAGGAAGCTCGGATGGCCTTTGCAAGGACGATGATGCCCTCACCAAAGGTGGAGCCTTTGAAGATAGCCACCATGCCTCGACCGCCCGGAAAGGAGCATAGACGACCGGAGCTATATTTTCTGCTGCCATGGAAGGTGCTCGGGCTGTAGAAGCACAATGCTCCTAAGAATTGATCTTTGATTGAAAATCTTATCTTGTAAAAGTAGTTGTGTGATACAATGCCTTTTAATTTTTACATGGGAGACCATGTATTTTTAATAGAACTCCTATGTTGGTTGTTTTAATACTGAAAGTTTCCAATAGTCAGCTTCACGCCCCTGCCAAATACTAGCGGGGGTGTTTTCGGCCACCGCATTGTTACCCTTAGCCAACATCTTGGCACCCTGAGGTGGTAATGCGGGAGAAAACCGGGCAATCAGACAATTCTGCTTTAAGGCTTTCATTTAACCATAGGAGCTTGAGTATGGGTGCTAATTAGAGCCACCTTGTAAGGCGTGATGTTTGGCTATGTCTTGGTGTAAAAACCAGTAATCACCAGGTTTGAATAATTTCAAAATGTTTGCATAACGCAATGAACCCCCAGCAGTTCTGTTAGTTTAACACTTGTCTTCGGATCACAAACAAGTTCTTGTTAATTATGACAATCATTTTTGGCTTTCTTCGATGAGGTACTTAACCAGACTAGCTAGAAGTACAATTGCTGTGGTCCCCCTTTTACCCCTTTTTTCGAAAAAAACGGAACGTAAAGAGGTAAGCACGGGAGAGGGGAAACCCAACTTTTCACCCGAGACACAATTCGGAACCAATGCATATAACACATATCCAAGACTCCGCACACATGAATGTTAAATAGCATTGTAATGGTTGAAGGGCGATCATGACGTCCAAGCCCCCTTCAATTTAGCCAGTATCCAACATGTGCATAAGAATAGGCTTATGTTGATGTTTGAAAAATAGTTCGGAAAAGGGGAGAGGCAAAAGGCCTTGCAAAGCTCATGAACCACATAGAGTGTTCTTTATTTCCAATAAACTTGTATACATACAATTCAAACTCTACAAGCAACTGTATATATAAAAAAGTTTACAAAGTAGAGGTTTTACACAGAGTTTTTGATGTAGCTCGCTTGATGTTCCTTATAACGTCCTGCTGCACAGCTGCGCCTTCACACTTCAGGAAATCTTCCTAGAAAGGGGAGACGTTCAATTAACATTCTTAAACAAAGGTGGTCTTGACAAGCGGCCGATGTATGGGTTTTCTTGACGTCAAATTGGTCCTTAATGGTACCTATATGTGTTCGAGGACTATACTGGCCATAATTTGGTTTACCCGGAGACAAGGTCGTATATGATTGATCCCCACAACTGCCCGTGGTATCTTAAGTGCAAAATTGTGCCTTCGAGGCACGTATTTTGCTAGAGGCAAGGTGCTGCTATGGGGAGACTATCTCTATTTAGCTGGAGTGATAGGTAACTGCGGTGGGGCGCAAACTCGTTTGTGCTCCTTGACGGATAGCTATGACTTTGGAGCCGCGTCTCTGAATTGTACTTTGCCTGCCAAAGCCGCACTGTGTTCCTTAGCTGAAAGGGATCGCTCGGTGTTACCCTTGACTGTAATGACACCCTTAGGTCCAGGCATCTTCAACTTGAGGTATGCATAATGGGGAACTACATTAAAGCGGGCAAATGTTGTACGACCGAGGAGTGCATGGTACCCGCTGCGGAAGGGGACAATGACGAAGATGAAGTCTTTGCTGCGAAAGTTGTCGGGTGAACCGAACACTATTTCTAGAGTTATGGTGCCCAAGCAGCGCGCCTCGACGCCAGGAATTGCTACTTTGAAGCATAGTTTTAAATAGCGGGCTATGGCAAATAGTGGC
Organism: Hordeum vulgare subsp. vulgare; assembly: GCF_904849725.1. Taxonomy (NCBI): domain Eukaryota; kingdom Viridiplantae; phylum Streptophyta; class Magnoliopsida; order Poales; family Poaceae; genus Hordeum; species Hordeum vulgare. The sequence continues at coordinate 120,123,925 of NC_058524.1, read as the reverse complement.
AAGCCTCTAAATCAGCTATAGAGGAGCTATAGCGGGCTATAGCGGCATATTTGTACATGATACCATTTAGCGGCACCCTGCTGAAAAGGCTATAGCGAGGCTATAGCGGGCTATTTAAAACTATGCTTTGAAGGTGGTTTTGCTGGGTTTTATTCTTGATGGATTGATGCCCATTTTTCACTGTGTCCTCATAAATTATATTGAGGTTGCTACCTGCATCCATGAGGACTCGCGTGAGGTGGTACCTATCAACAACGGGCGGTCCATGCGGTCATAAGTGATTGGGTAAGCCAACCATGGATTGTACTTCGGGGCTACTAGCTCTATGTCGTATACATCCCAAAGTGCGTGCTTTTTATGCTTTTTAGGCAAGTGAATGACATAGATCATGTTCACGGTTTTTTACTTCAGGGGGAAACTGCTTCTTGCCTTCGTTGTTCGGGCAACATGGTTCCTCGTTGTCCTCGCTGCGGGGGATCTTGGCCTGGTCTTCGGCCACGCTCTTGCTCGCTGCCTTGATCACCCAACAGTTACGGTTGGTGCGGGTAGCAGGTTTATTTTGAGTGCCATGTATCTGACAAGGCCTCTTGAGTATTTTGTCCAGCATGGTCGGGCAGTCCCGATTTCCTTTAGAAGGCTTCTTTCTGGGTCCGAGCCTGGAGTTGCTCCGGCATTAATTGTCGTGTCATCGACTTCACTACTACTGTGTAGATGCTTGCTCTTGTTGCGTCGTGACTTTCTGTTGCCATCCCGGACTATGGAAGTGTAAGGGTTTGAGGGAAGGTTGCTCCTATGATCTAGCCAGGTATCCTCACCCGCGCAATGGTGTGTCATTAGAGAAGTGAGGGCAACAATTGTCCTCGGCCTCTCCTGTCCGAGTGTGCGGGCTAGCCATTCGTCTCGGATGTTCTTGCGGAAGGAGGCTAACGCTTCGGCGTATGAACAGTCGACAATCTGATTTTTCTATTCCAGAATTGGTGAGATGACTCGGTGGGTTGTTGAATGATGTGACTCAAGTCATCGGACCAAAGTGCTCCGACATAAGTGCCCTAAAAGTTGTCTCGAAAGGCATCTTCGAGCTCCTCCCAACTACCGATGGAGTTTTCGGGGAGGCTGTTCAACGAGTGCCTTGCTGACCCTTTGAGCTTTAATGGTAGGTATTTGATGGCATGGAGATAATCTTCGCGAGCCATGTGAATGTGGAGAAGGAAATCTTCAATCTATACAGACGGGTCTGTTGTCCGATCGTACTTCTCGATATTTGTGGGTTTACCTCATGTGTGAAACACATTTGGTGGGTGGCGCCCCTTATTCGAGTTGTATCATGCTAGAGATCGGACGAGATCCGACCATGTTGATATTCCTGAACTCCGTCGTTCTGGTTGGGCTGAGCTTGGTACATGTCCTGTCCAGCGAGAGTGTGACTTCTAGATCCGTAAATAGATATTGGTTGTCGTCTTCGAAACTTAATGTTGTATCGTAGGTCAAATGAGTCTTCGGGCTGAGTCGGTTCCTTTCTCATGTCCCGTCCTCTATGAGGGCGATCTGGTTGATTGTCTTGTGCGAATCTGGATGGTGCGGGTTCCAAGGCTTCATCTTCAAATTCTGGCAACAAACATAGATGTGGGTAGCTTTTCGCGTGTCCATATCGTTCCTAGTCGTACCCCTCTTTGGCGGCCAAGACTTTCGTCCATCTTTCATTGGCGAAGTCTTGTTCGGCTTTGATTTGCCACTGTTTTATCTTGAGGCTCCGTGTAGTGGCTAAGATTTGCCCCTTGAATACTTCTTGATACAGTGGGTCTTCGGGGACGGTGAAATCCTCCTCTCCCAAGCTATCCCCCTCCTCGACCGGAGGGATGTAATTGTTGTCTTCGGAATCGCCGAGATCCTCGGGCTTGTCTAGATCCATGTAACCTAGTAGGCTGCATTGGTACTGTTACGTGTCATATAAATGGTTTTTACCCCCTTTCTGCAATGGAGTTTTAAACTGTCTCCTAGTGATTGTGAGAGATAGGGGGTCCTTCCCACACGATCCAAAACCGTCGGGGATAGGCGAGCGGCTACTGATGATTAGCATAGAATAAACGTGTGAGAAGTCGCGCTTGTCCCACATGCTACGTCTCAATGTTACGTTTCTCATCCGAGAGATATCTAAAATTATTATGCCGCTATAGTTGTATAGAAAAGGTGGATATCACAAACATTTAATCTACCGATGTGTTTGCGATATGCATGTTATCGCACACAGTTCAAAAATGTAAAGTGTGTGCGGTGCCTCTACTATCACCAACATGTCAATTTTCTTACTATGTGCGATAGGTATTCCTATCACACAGGCTCCATATATGCACCGTCTTCTTTTTGTCCAATATTAAACATGCATACGGGTTTGAAACGTCTGCTGAATTACCATGAATCACACAAGCATATGAGAAGAAATCGTGTGTGCGTCTGTCGATCATCGCAAACGTTTCACGTCAAAGAATCATTTGTTCTTTCTAACCGTGTGTACATTACTTTATTCTCTCCTGTTTAGTTTTATTATTCCCTATAATTTATTATTAGAATTGTAAATTTTGAAATGTGAAACATGGGATTCTAATTTTCAGCACAATAGTTCAACAACCAATTCACAAATAAAGTCATCAGTACAATATGTTCAGTAATTATAGGATTAGGAAACAATTAACCATGATGAACCACATTATTTAGAAGTAGTGAAGGTAAAGAGACAAGTCTAAATCATTTTAGCTGCTGATGATATTGAAGAAGCGGAATGCCCATAATGAGCCCTCCTGCATACCATAGACATGAACAATTTTTGTCCATCCCCTTGTGACCATTGCCCGCCCATCCTTCACTGCCTTCAGGAAGACTTCTAGACCATCATCATGGTAGTATGAATTATATACTTTAATATTCATTGCCTCTACTTCGGTCATGTAGTTTCCAAGGTAATCATCAGTAAATTGCTTCGGAAACCACTGAAAAGAGAAAACTATCAGATACTCATGTCTAATAGAGTAACTCGTTGTGGGCAGGGGGAAAGGCATCACATTACTTAACATCCTAAAGTTCACTATTGTCTTGGACTAAGTGTAAATAAAGGGCTTAATTCTCATCACCCGTCTCTATCACCTAACAATCTTTCCTAGTTTCCCCACTTGATGCTTGTGCATGAATATCTCATTGCCCCGTATGCAAAAGGGATCGAAGCGTGGATCAGTACCGCTGAAATATGTACCTGTATGCAACAACTAAATGTTAGAAGCTAAACCGTGATTACAAAAATGGTATAAAATACAACTACCTACGTTCCTAAATACAAGTATTTTTAGAGATTTCTATATGAACTACATAAGGATGTATATAGACATAGTTTAGGTTAGAATGTAGATTCACTCATTTTGCTCTGTATGTAGTATATATTGGAACTTCTAAAAATACTTATATTTAGGAACAAATGGTGTATAAGACATGGGATGCAGCTAACCTCAACGACAAAGAAAAGCATCGTCCATTGTAGCCCTGTGTAAGTACATGGAAAGGCAATGTTAACTACAACAGGGTTAACATCCACCAAAAATAGCAAATTGTAATAAAACGACAACATCTGTAGTGATATCTTCATTGTGAAAGAGTAGCATGGTAGCAAAGGGATGGATTAGATAATGGATAGACATGTTTACTACAATAGGCACGTTTCACTACAAACAACCGTATAGCTATTGAAACTGGTATTGAACTACTGATAGAAATGAAATTGAAAGAGTTGAACATCACAAGGCATGTCCTGTTAGAGCAGAGAATGGGCCTATTATCTATAAAAAGGTAGGGAAAATAGATAAGATGGGTTAGGCCATGTTTACTATAACATGCTTAATACATTAACCATACCAAACATGGCCATTGCAACTGGTATTGGTAAGATTCAACTAGGTAGTTCATACTTGGTAAGTCCTGAGGTGTAGTTGCTGGGCCACTTCATATGGGCAAGAGCCGAGCCCAAGTCAGCCACAGCGGAGGCGAGGTGTTCCTCCGGGTCGAAGTGTGGCTCAGTGTCGCTGACATGTGTACCTACAGGAAGCAAGTAAGTGTTAGAAGTTTAAGTGCAATTGCACAAATGATGTAAATATTGTAAACATGGGATGCAGCTAACCTCGACGGCAAAAAATAGCATCACCCGTTATGGCCCTGCATAAGTACATGGAAAGGCATGTTAACTACAATAGGGTTAGCGTCCTCCAAAAATAACAAATGGAAATAAAACGACAGCATCTCTGGTATATCTTCATTGCGGAGAGTAGGATAGTAGCAAAGGGATGGATTAAAAAATGTATGCAACTATTAATTGCAACAGGCTTAACAACATCCTAAGTCATGTTTTGTAAGTTTGTAGATGCCATTGGTGAAATTTAGCTGCATAGTTCATACTTGAAGATCACAAAGTGTGCAGTACTAAAAATAAAAAGGCACGCTTAACTACACACAACCTAGTATAGCCAATGAAACTGGTACTGATAAAAATGCAATTGATAGAGTTAAACATCGCAAGGCAAGTGCTGCCATAGCAGAGGATGACCCTTTTGTATATAAAAAGGTAGGGAAAATAGCTAAGACGTGTTAGCCTTGTTTACTACAACATGCTAGTGCATTCAAAACATAGCCATTGCAACTAGTATTGGTAAGATTGAACTGGCCAGTTCATACATGGTAAGTCTTGAGGGGTAGTTGGTGGGGCACTTCAACTTGGCCAGAGCCCGCCCCAAGTCAGCGCACCGGAGGAGAGGTGTCCCTCTGGGTCGAAGGGTGGATCAATGCAGCTGACATGTGTACATGCATACAACTAGTAAATGTTACAAGTTAAACTTCAATTGCACAAATGATGTGAAATACTGTAAGACATGGGGTGCGGCTAACCTCGACGGCAAACAACAGCACCGCTCATTATGGCCATGCGTAAGTACATGAAAAGGCATGTTAAGTACAACAAGGTTAGCATCTATAAAAAATAGCAAATGGAAAAAAACGACAACATCTCTAGTGATATCTTCATTGCGGAGGTGGCACGGTAGCACAGGGACAGGTTTAAAAAATGGATACAACTCTTAATTACAACACGCTTGGCAGCATCCTCAGTCATGTATTGTAAGTTTATTGCTGGTATTGGCGAAATTGAGCTAGAAAGTTAATACTTGAACATCACACAGTGTGTAGTAGTGAAATAAACAAGGCACAAATATGCTTAATACATCAACCATAGAAAACATAGCCATCGCAACTGGTATTAGTAAGATTAAGTTGGTCAGATCATACTTGGTAAGTCCTGGGAGGTAGTCGATGGGGCACTTCATCTAGGCCAGAGCCTGCACCAACTTGCCGGCGACGGAGGCGATGTGTTCCTCTAGGTTGACACGCACAGCAGTCATCGCGCCATCAACCGCCATGAGCTCCTCGACCTCCATGTGATATGTGGTTGGGCTTGCACGATGATGCTTTGGAGGTAGGGGTGGTGGGGATTTGGAGGCATGAGGATGTTTTGCAGGCGCCATTTCATAAATCAGGCCATGGCCGTAATAGAGATTGGTGGGTTACCTGACTGGATCGATGATGCTCGGGCAGAATGTAGATGTGGTTGAAGTTGTGGTTGCGGCGGCAGTTTGAGCTTCCGGGAGGGGGAGATACTGCGAAAATGTGATGGGTGGGGATCCGGTCGGAGGAATAAATTCTGAAATCGCGTGCCTAATGAAAATTTGTTGTGAAACTTGAAACTTGAATGGGGAAAACACACAACGCAAATGACACTTGAGAGACATCTGGGGCGGAGTGGCCGAACAGCCATACAACACGGCAATTTTTAAGAACTCAAGGACAAACAACGCCAGAAATTTAGCTTCCCTTAAAATCTTGGTCATTCATTATCGCACACAGTTCATCTCCATCTCCTCCGGAAATAGTGTGTGTTGAGCCTATTGTGTTGCGTTATGATTGGCCAGAACCCCAGCCACTCGGATCTTGCGTGTGCACCGTAGGATGCACCACAATCGAACAGCAATCCACGTCCCTCACATCACACCCGTGTAGGTGTAGCTAGATTTGATTTATGAGCACATTAATACCTAGAAAATGCACATATTTCCCTAAATATGGCAAATGAGCCCGGAAAAAGTGCCAAATTTGAACATAAAGATTTCTAGGGTGTATATGTGTTCACCCTAGAAAACAACTCAAGGACAAAGGATGGAGAAAATTTGGATTCCCCTTCAATCTTTGTGATTTTCCTCTAGAAACCATGAGTTCTTCGGTGATGGTTCGATTTATGAAAGGCGTGCATGACGACATAAGCCAAACCTTTTCAAGTTTTTACCATGGTATAGTTAGGCCATACCATGGCACCATGACAAGCGTCATGTTTTTAAGCATGCATTTCATTTTTCTATTGTTCAGAAACCAATAAATAATACGTTTGTGGTTGACTCTTGCCACACGTATCCTTAAAATCACTGCCCATTCCTTGTAAAAGACATGACAATTTTTTAAATAGCACGAGCATGGTTTTCGAGACCGTTCTTGTGCACCTTTTCATTCACCGATTGTTTGAATTTGAATTATGTGCATTAATGCCTAGAAAATGCACATAATCCCCTAAATATGGCAAATGAGCCCGAAAAATGCCAAATTTGAACACGGAGATTTTTAGGGTGTATGTTCATCGTAGAAAAAACTCAAGGACAAAGGACGAAGGAAATTTGGATACCCCTTCAATCTTGGTGATTTCCCTCTCAAAACCATGAAACTTCCTCGGTGATGGTTTGATTTATGAAAGTTATGCATGATGACATAAGCAAAACCTTCTCAAATTTTTACCGTGGCATAGTGGGGCCATATCATGGCACCATGATAGGCGTCATGTTTTTCAAGCATGTATTTCATTTTTCTATAGTTAAAAATAAATAAACGAAATGTTTGTGGTTGACTCTTGCCACACTTATCCTTCAAATCACTGTCCATTCCTTGTAAAAGACCATGAGAATTTACTAAATACCATGATCATAGTTTTCTAGACCGATTTTTTGCACTTTTTCATGCACTGATTGCTTGAATCTGAATTATGTTCATTAATGTGTAGAAAAGGCACATAATCGCCTAAATATGGTAAATGAGCCCGGAGAAATGCCAAATTTGAACATGTTGCATTGGAGGGTTATGTTCATTGTAGAAAAAACTGAATGACAAATCAAGAGGGAAATTTGGATTCCCCCTCAATCTCGGTGCTTTACTATCGCACACGATTAATCTCCGTTGCCTGTGCGAACCGTGTGCATTTACCCACACATCCAAAAGGAAAAAATAAAACCCTCACCCCCCTACCCACTCGCCGCGCACTCCTACGCAACTCTGCACCTCATCAACTTCTATCACGGTGGCCACCCTAAGCTCGACGGCAGGCGGAGGTCACGCTCGAAATGACATGGGACTTCGCCCCTACCGCTTGCCGCCGCCTATCTGTAGCGACTTCCACCGACTTTCTGGAATCTGCTATATTGGGGTTTTCTGTGAGATTGGGCCGGGTATTTTCATCATGGATAAGGTACTTAATTTAACGAAATATTCACTCATCTCTTATCGCAGTCCGTCTGACGTTCTTAATAAATCAGAGGAAATCGCCATAAATTCTCATTTTTCATTCAAGTGTCCATAATGCGAGCAAAAATGAGGCAAGTGTGGTCGCGGCCAGTTGGAAACGAAGTTCTATCTCACCATTCCAGATTAGTTCACGCAGCGCTCGGTATGTTGAATCTCACCCTACCACGGTCAGCATTGCCTAAATTTATGTACATATACATTATATTGCTACATTGGGATAAAAGGTATAGTGCCACATGCAGCCTAGACATCGAAGATGATTTTTTCTCTGTTATTTCAATATATCTAATTTATGATCTTAATTTTCATTTCAAGCAGTACATCTCTTGCTTTGCAAGAAAACGAGTAGAAGGAAATCTTAGGCTTTACTTTGTTAATGACTCCGTGGATGTCATATTGACAACGCAAGATGGATTGACAATGACAGTTAGCGTAAAACTTGATAAAGATGGTCACTCCTATTTTAATGCGGAGCTTTGGAGAAAAAAATTTAAGTTTTATGAAATGAAAGTTGGCAATAAAATTCTAGTGTGTGCACCACAGCCTGATCTAATTAATATGGACATTTACTTCCACAATGTCATCAGCCAATCACAGGCTGATCGAGGTTATTGTTCTTTCAACTTTCTCCATGCTAGCATATTACTTAGCAAAATCAGGGAATTTGTTCTAACTAACTCATCACTATTTAAGAAACCAATTGTGATTGTGTTTTTTGGCCCCATTCCTAGGCAGTAACAAATTATATTTACCAATTTATGCCTACTATATATTCTACTGCCATGTTCTGAATAAATAATACCTTTCCACCTTTCAAGATGGAAAGTTGGATGCATAGTTCACAATCTATGTTACTCGGCGTACCAAATTTCACTAGAAAGACTTGAAGCATGTCATAAAAATTGTTGATAATCTAACAAAGATAGCACATCGTATGAACATTGGATTTTGGATGGGATTAATTCTACATATGGTGCACACATTGAACAAGACCAATTGTGTGCACAAGACGCTGGTACAAAGTCTTATTTTTATGTTGATGTTCATAAACTATATATATATATATATATATCTTTAACGATTTATTACAAATGGTTTTTATTCTACATTGCAACAAAAATTGCCCGCCGCAGCTATTCCTAAATCAATTTCCCGGCGTGGTCGAATTACACTTCTGCATGCTAATAACGCCAAAGTGATTGCAAGTTACTGCATTTCCCACATAAATGTAATCATTCAAATTAACAAGTTTTCGCTAGTCCTCGCAATGGATCCACATTGGAAAATTGGGGACACTGTTCTACTCATGCTATACCAAGGCACGGGAGGGTTCTCCCTTTTCATTGACGAGATGCCGAGTCGCCATGATCAAGCTACTTCCAACAAGTAGTTGTGGTTGTTGGCCCTCAGCCTCTTAAAATGTGCTAGTTGTTACTATGTTAAGTATGTAGATACGGACCATATGGTTGTCAAAATTGTTAAGTACTGTGTTACCAAGATCCTCCTTTTGTCGAATAGTGTCACCACTATATATATGTTACTCAAATGCTCTCAGCCCAGTTCTTAAATTTTCATGAAAGTACCGTACACAGTTCATTCAGTTTAAGTGTGTGCCTTGTAGAGTTGAGGATGTCCATGTTTTTGATGTGACGATCAACACACATGTCCAGAAGGAATTTGCATATTAATTGTCCATATTGCAAATTGAGATAATATATGGATAGGCCAGCCCGTACAATTGACATATTTGACATGCATGAACAAATCAATAGTTCGATGAGTAATCTACAAATCATAAGCTCGCTAATTTACAAGAATATAACGAACCGTGCATGCACAAAAGAGCTACCATGCACCTAACGTCGTCCCACCGCGCAAATCAGCCATCGTCCATTAGCGTGTCGATCATCGGCTCAGTGGGAGTGGAGGCCGCCAAGTCGATGACCTACACACCTCGATCGATCGAGGCTGGGGCACAACAGACATCGGGGATCGCCAGTACTGCCTCAGGCACAACGCTCACCAGGGTTACTGTGTCCGCCTGGTCTGCCCTAGCGACGTCCGGCGAGACGGTGTTAGCTCTCGCCAGGGCTACCGTGACGCCCCCAGGCTAGTCGCTTTCTGTGCTTATGTTTTGAATTCTTGTTGAGCCCCATATACTTGGGAGCCATAGAATTGTGATAGCGTATAGTGGGTAATGTTATATTATAATTATACAATAATATTATGCCAGGACATGATGAGATTTGATGATTATGTACTAATGTTTCTAATAAATGTTATGTTAAGTTTTGTGTGGATGAAGTGTTCAAAGATCGAGGAGTTATTGATATGAGAAGAATCGGGAGAGGCAAGAGCTCAAGTTTGGGGATTACCAAGAAAACCCAAGTAATTATTCAAGGAGACTCAAGCGTCTAAGCTTGGAGATGCCCCTGAAGGCATCACATCTTTCTTCTTCAACAATTATGTCTTAGTTTTTGCTTTGTTCACATGATATGCGTAAATTCTTGGAGCGTCATGTGCATTTTATTTTCCTTTTAGAAATGCACAATGCTAGTATGGGAAAGTTCATGGTTGATTTATGGAATGCTCTTTGCACTTCACTTATATCCTTTGAGTATGGCCTTATAGAATGCTTCATTTACTTCACTTATATCATTTGAAGTTGGATGCCTATTTCCCTACATATAGAAAACCATTATGCTTAAAATTCTCTTTTTCTTAACTTATATGTATTAGAGCTTGGTATTTTGTAGAAGTAATTAAAATATCGTTCTTCACTTATACTTGTTTGAGAGTTAATAAATAGTAACGGTAATTTGCATGGGTTATAAGACTAGTCCCAAAATAATAGTTTCAAGGAATGACAATCAAAACCTTCACGTAGCACATTAAAGATAAATTATGGTTAATGATATTGATGTGGTAATGTGAAACCGTGTGAGTTCATCATTGTTGATTCGTAGAAGTGTCAGTATTAAGAGGTGTTAACTTCTTGTTTGTCTAAAAATTAGAAAGGCATGATGAGGATGTGTGAGCATTTTTATTCCTTGTTGAAATCATAGTGTTGTTTCTGTTGGGGAATGTAGCATGGGAAACAAAAAAAATCCTACACACACGCAATACCTATCCATGGTGATGATCATCTACGAGAGGGGAGAGTGAATCTACATACCCTTGTAGATCGCTAAGCGGAAGTGTATATAACGTGGTTGATGTAGTGGAACATCTTCGCGATCCTAATCGCAGCCCATCCCGCGGTCTCATCACGATCCATCCCGCGATCCCATCACCATCCATCCTGATCTAGTGCCGAACGGATGGCACCTCCGCGTTCAGCACACGTATAGATCGATGACAGTCCCCGCCTTCTTGATCCAGCAAGAGGGGCGGGGAGGTAGATGAGTTCTCCAGCACGGCGGCGTGGTGGTGGTAGTGGTGAACTAATCCAGCACGGCTTCGCCTAAGCACCGCCGAAGTAGACTAGAGGAGAAACAGATCTAGAGAGAAGTAGAGGGAGCATGTGGCAATTAGGGTTATCCCTCACCTCTGAAACTTCTAGTCTATATAGGAGGAGGAGGGGAGAGAAGGCAGCCTTGGCCTCCACTCCAAGGAGGTTCGGCCGAGCCACAAGGGAGGAATCCACCTCCCTTATGAATCCTATTAGGACTCCTTCCTAATTTGTCCATTTTTGCCTTTTTTTTCTTTATCCTTTTTGCATGGGCCCTTGAGAGAGGCTTAGGCCAGCCCACCAGGGGTTTGTGCACCTCCTATCATATACCATGAGCCTCTTGGGTCGTCACACCCCTCCCGGTGGTCCCCCGGTACCCTTCCGGCACTCCCGGTACATTATCGATGAGCCCAAAACTTATCCGGTGACCAAAAGAGGACTTCCTATATATCAATCTTTACCTCCGGACCATTTCGAAACTCCTCGTGACGTCCAAGACCTCATGCGAGACTCCGAGAAACCTTCGATCACCAACACATATAACTCAACTATACAGAAACGTCACTGAATCTTAAGTGTGCAGACCCTGCGGGTTCGAGAACTATGCACACATGACCTGAGACACTCGTCGGTCAATAACCAATAGCTGGACATGGATGTCCATATTGGCTCCTACATATTATACGAAGATCTCTATCGGTTGAACCTCTATGTCAAGGATTCAATTAATCCCGTATGACGTTCCCTTTGTCCTTTCGGTATGTTAATTGCCCGAGATTCGATCGTCGGTATCTCCATACCTAGTTCAATCTCGTTACCAGCAAGTCTCTTTACTCGTTACATAATACAAGATCCCGTGACTAACTCCTTAGTCATGTTGCTTGCCAGGCTTGTTGTGATGTTGTATTACCGAGTGGGCCCCGAGATACCTCTACATCAAATGGAGTGGCAAATCCCAGTCTTGATCCATGCCAACCCAACAGACACCTTTGGAGATACCTGTAGAGCACCTTTATAGTCACACAGTAACGTTGCGACGTTTGATACACACAAGATATTCCTCCAGTGTCCAGGAGTTGCATGATCTCATGGTCATAGGAACAGATACATTGACATGCAGAAAACAGTAGCAATAAACTGACACGATCATATGCTACATTTATAGTTTGGGTCTTGTCCATCACATCATTCTCCTAATGGTGTTATCCCGTTAACAAGTGACAACACTTGTCTATGGCCAGGAAACCTTGACCATCTTTGATCAACGAGCTAGTCAACTAGAGGCTCACTAGGGACAGTGTGTTGTCTATGTATGCACACATGTATTTGAGTTTCCAATCAATACAATTCTATCATGGATAATAAACGATTATCATGAACAAGGAAATATAATAATAACCTATTTATTATTGCCTCTAGGGCATATTTCTAACAGTCTCTCACTTGCACTAGATTCAATAATCTAGTTCACATCACTATGTGATTGCAATGAATCTAACACCCATACAGTTCTGGGGTTCGATCATGTCTTGATTGTGAGAGAGGTTTTGAGTCAACGGGTTTGAACCTTTTAGATCCTTGTGTGTTTTACAAATCTCTATTTCATCCTATAGATGTTGTTACCACACACCATTTGGAACTATTCCAAATGACTGCTCCACTATACGAATCCGGTTTACTACTCAGAGTTATCCGGATTAGTGTCAAAGCTTGCATCGATGTAACCCTTTATGACGAACTCTTTAATCACCTCCATAATCGAGAAGAAATTCATTAGTCCACTAGTTACTAAGGATAACTTTGACCGTTGTTCATTGATTCAATCCTGGATCACTCTTTGTACACCTTGACAGACTCATGGCAAGGCACACATCAGGTGCGGTACACAGCATGGCATACTTTAGAGCCTACGGCTAAGGCATAGGGGACGACCTTCGTCCTTTCTCTTTCTTCTGTTGTGGTCGGGCTTTGAGTCTTACTCAAGTTCACACCTTACAACACAACCAAGAACTCCTTCTTTGCTGATCTATTTTGAACTCCTTCAAAAACTTTTCAAGGCATGCATTTCGTTGAAAGTTCTATTAAGCGTTTTGCTCTATCTCTATAGATCTTGATGCTCAATGTTCAAGTAGATCTATCCATATTATCTCATCAAAGCGTATATTCCAACTCCGAGATGCTTGCTCCAGTCCATAGAAGGATAGCTAGAGTTTGCATACTTGTTAGCATCCTTAGGATCGACAAAACCTTTTGGTTGTATCACATACAACCTTTCCTCAAGGAAATCGTCGAGGAAACAATGTTTTGACATCATATATGCAATATTTCATAAATAATGGATAAACTGCTAACATAATTCCAACAGACTTTTAGCATCGCTACGAGTGATAAAGTATCATCATAGTTAACTCTTTTAACTTGTCGGAAACATCTTCGCGACAAGTCGAGCTTTCTTAATGGTGACTTTTCACCATCGTCGTCTGTCTTCCTTTTAAAGATCCATCTTTACTTAACAGTCTTACGACCATCAAGTAGTTCTTCCGTAGTATACACTTTGTTTTCATACATGGATCCTCTCTCGAATTTCATGGCCTCCAACCATTTGCCGGAATCCGGGCCCACCATCGCTTCTCCATAACTCGTAGGTTCATTATTGTCTAACAACATGACCTCCATGACAAGTTTGTAGTAATTTGATCTGAAGTTTCATGATCACTATCATTAACTTCCACTTCAGTTGGTGTAGGTACCACAGGAACAACTTCTCGCGCCCTGCTACACATTGGTTGAAATGACGGTTCAATAACCTCATCAATTTTGCACCATCCTCCCACTCAATTATTTCGAGAGAAACTTTTCCTCGAGAAAGGACCCGTTTCTAGAAACAAACACTTTGCTTCCGGATCTGAGATAGGAGGTATACCCAACTATTTTGGGTGTCCTATGAAGATGCATTTATCCGCTTTGGGTTCGAGCTTATCAGGCTGAAACTTTTCAGATAAGTGTCGCAGCCCCAAACTTTTAAGAAACGACACCTTAGGTTTCTCCAAACCATGTTTCATACGGTGTCATCTTAACATAATTACGTGGTGCCCTATTTAAAGTGACTACGGTGGTCTCTAATGCCTAACCCAAAAATGATAGTGATAATTCAATAAGAGACATCATAGTATGCACCATATCCAATAGGGCGCGGCTACGAGGTTGGGACACACCATCCCACCATGGTGTTCCAGGTGGCATTAGTTGTGAAACAATTTCCACATTGTCTTAACTGCGTACCAGACTCGCAACTCAGATATTCATCTCTATGATCATATCGTAGACATTTTATCCTCTTGTCACGACGATCTTCACTCTGAAATAGCTTGAACTTTTCAATATTTCAGACTTGTGACTCATCAAGTAAATACTCCTGTATCTACTCAAATCGTCAGTTAAGTAAGAAATAACAATATCCACTGCGTGCCTAAACACTCATTGGACTGCACACATCAAAATGTAGTACTTCCAACAAGTTACTTTCTTGTTCTATCTGACTGGAAAAACGAGTCCTTCAATCATCTCACCCATGTGGTATGATTTGCATGTCTCAAGTGATTCAAAATTAAGTGAGTCCAAACGATCCATCTGCATGGAGTTTCTTCATGCGTTTATACCAATAGGCATGGTTTGCATGTCTCAAACGTTTCAAAAATGAGTGAGTATCAAGATCCATCAGCATGGAGCTTCTTCATGCATTTTACACCAACATGACTCAAGCGGCAGTGCCACAAGTAAGTGGTACTATCATTACTACTTTGTATATTTTGGCATCAATATTATGAACATGTGTATCACTACGATCGAGATTCAATAAACCATTCATTTTATGTGCAAGACCATTGAAGGTATTATTCAAATAAACAGAGTAACCATTATTCTCTTTAAATGAATAACCGTATTGCGATCAACACAATCTAATCATGGCTTATGCTCAACGCAAACACCAATAACAATTATTTAGGTTTAACACTAATCCCGATGGTAGAGGGAGCGTGCGATGTTGATCACATCAACCTTGGAATTACTTCCAACACACATCGTCACCTCACCCTTGCTAGTATATGTTTAACCCGTAGCTATAATTTCGAGTTACTAATACTTAGCAACTGAACCGGTATCTAATACCCTCATGCTACTAGGAGTACTAGTAAGGTACACATCAATATCACGTATATCCAATATACTTTTGTCGACTTTGACAGCCTTCTTATCTACCAAGTATCTAGGGTAGTTCTTCCTCGGTGACTGTTCCCCTCATAACATAAGCACTTAGTCTCGGGTTTGGGTTTTACCTTTGGTTTCTTCACTAGAGCAGCAACTGGCTTGCTGTTTCATGAAGTATCCCTTCTTCCTCTTGCCCTTCTTGAAACTAGCGGTTTTACTAACCATCAACAATTGATGCTCCTACTTGATTTCCACTTTCGTAGTGTCAAACATCGCGAATAGCTCAAGGATCATCATATCTATCCTTGATATGTTATAGTTCATCATGAAGCTCTTAGTAGCTTGGCGGCAGTGAGTTTGGAGAACCGTCACTATCTCATCTGGAAGATCAACTCCCACTCGATTCAAGCGATTGTAGCACACATACAACCTCAGCATATGCTCAACGATTGAGCTTTTCTCCCTTACTTTGTAGACAAAGAATCTTGTCGGAGGTCTCATACCTCTCAACAAGGGCACGAGCATGAAATCCCAATTTCATCTCTTTGAACATCTAATATGTTCTGTGACATTCAAAACGTCTTCGGCGCCTCAATTCTAAGTCGTTTAAGCATTACGCACTGAACTATCACGTAGTCATCAAAAAGACGTGTATGTCAGATGTTCGCAACATCCACACACGACGCTAGAGGTTTAGCACATCGAGCGATGTATTAAGGACATAAGCCTTATGCGCAGCGATGAGGAAAATCCTCAGCTTACGGACCCAGTCCTCATAATTGCTATTATCATCTTTCAACTAAATTTTCTCTAGGAACATAAAAAAACAGTAGAGCTACAACGCAAGCTACAACATAATTTGCAAAGACCTTTTGACTATGTTCATGATAATTGAGTTTAGCTAATCATATTACTAATAAACTCCCACTCAAATTGACATCCCTCTAATCATTCGAGTGTCGCATGATCCAAATTCACTAACTCAAGTCCGATCATCACGTGAGTTGAGTTTAGCTTCAATGGTGAACATCTCCATGTTGATCATATCAAATATATGATTCATGATCAACTTTTCGGTCCCTTGTGTTCCAAGGCCATGTCTGTACATGCTAGGCTCGTCAAGTTTATCCCGAGTGTTCCGCGTGTGCAACTGTTGTGCACCCGTTGTATGTGAAGGTTGAGTCTATCACACCTGATCATCACATGGTGTCTCGAAACGACGAACTGTCGCAATGGTGCACAGTTGGGGATAAAACAAGTTTATCTTGAAATTTTAGTGAGGGATCACCTTATAATGCTACCGTCGTCCTAAGAAAAATAGGGTGCATAAAAGGATTAACATCACATGCAAATCATAAGTGACATGATATGGCCATGAACTTGTGCTTCTTGATCTCCATCACCAAAGCACCGGCATGATCTCCATCGTCACCGGCGCCGCACCATGATCTCCATCATCGTGCCACCATCGAGGTTGTTGCGCTACCTATTCTATTACTACTAAAGATACAACCTAGCGATATAGTAAAAGCATCTGCAAGCACAAACGTTAGTTTAAAGACAACCCTATGGCTCCTGCCGGTTGTCATAGCATCGACGTGCAAGTCGATATTTAACTATTACAACATGATCATCTCATACATCCAATATATCATATAAAGTCTTTGGCCATATCACATCACATGCATACCCTGCAAAAACAAGTTAGACGTCCTCTAATTTGTTTTTGCCTATTTTGCGTGGCTGCTATGGGTATCTAGTATGATCGCATCTTACTTACGCAAAGCCACAACGGTGATATGCAACTGGCTATTTAACCTTCTCCAAGGACCGCCTCGGTCAAATCTGATTCAACTAAAGTTGAAGAAACATACACCCGCCAGTCACCTTTATGCAACAAGTTGCATGTCACTCAATGAAACTGGTCTCTCGTAAGCGTACGAGTAAAGTTGGTCTAGGCCGCTTTAATCCAACAATACCGCCGAATCAAGAAAACACTAAGGAGAGCAGCAAATTGAACATCAACGCCCACAAACTCTTTTGTGTTCTACTTGAGATATCATCTATGCATGAACCTAGCTCATGATGCCACTGTTGGGGATCGAAGCATGGGAAACAAAAAAAATCCTACGCACACGCAATACCTATCCATGGTGATGATCATCTACGAGAGGGGAGAATGAATCTACATACCCTTGTAGATTACTAAGCAGAAACATATAGAACGTGGTTGATGTAGTGGAACATCTTCGCGATCCAAATCGCAGCCCATCCTGCGGTCACATCATGATCCATCCCGCGATCCCATCACCATCCATCCTGATCTAGTGCCGAACGGAAGGCACTTCTACGTTCAACACACGTACAGATCGATGACGGTCCCTCCACGCCTTATTGATCCAGCAAGAAGGGCGGAGAGGTAGATGAGTTCTCCAGAACGACGGGGTGGTGGTGGTAGTGGGGAACTAATCCAGCACGGCTTCGCCTAAGCACCGCCGAACTAGACTAGAGGAGAAACATATCTAGAGAGAAGTAGAGGGAGCACGTGGCAATTAGGGTTAGCCCTCACCTCTAAAACTTCTAGTATATATAGGAGGAGTAGGTGATAGGAGGCAGCCTTGGCCTCCACTCCAAGGAGGTTCGGCCGAGCCACAAGGGAGGTGGAATCCTATTAGGCCTCCTTCCTAATTTGGCCCCTTTTGCCTTTTTCCTTTACCCTTTTTGCATGGGCCCTTGAGAGAGAATTAGGCCAGCCCACCAGGGGATGGTCCACCTCCTCTCATCGCCCATGAGCCTCTTGGGTCGTCACACCCCTCCCGGTGGTCCCCACGTACCTTCTCGGCACTCCCGGTACACTACCGATGAGCCCGAAACTTTTTTGGTGACCAAAATAGGACTTCCTATATATCAATCCTTACCTCCGGACCATTCCGGAGATCCTCGTGGCATCCAGGATCTCATTCAGGACTCCTAACAACCTTCGGTCACCAACACCTATAACTCAACTATACCGAAACGTCACCGAACCTTAAGTGTGTAGACCTTGCGGGTTCGAGAACTATGCAGACATGACCTGAGACACTCTCCGGTCAATAACCAATAGCGGGACCTAGATGTCCATATTGTCTCCTACATATTCTACGAATATCTATATTGGTTGAACCTCTATGTCAAGGATTCAGTTAATCATGTACGACGTTCCCTTTGTCCTTTCGATATGTTACTTGTCTGAGATTCGATCATCGGTATCTCCATACCTAGTTCAATATTGTTACCGGCAAGTCTCTTTACTCGTTCCATAATAGAAGATCCCATGACTAACTCCTTAGTCACATTGCTTGCAAGGCTTGTTCTGATGTTGTATTACCGAGTGGGCCCCGAGATACCTCTCCATCAAATGGTGTGAAAATTCCCAGTCTTGATCCATGCCAACCCAATAGACACCTTTGGAGATACCTGTAGAGCACCTTTATAGTCACACAGTAACGTTTCGACGTTTGATACACACAAGGTATTCCTCCGGTGTCCGGGAGTTCCATGATCTCATGGTCATAGGAATAGATACATTGACATGCAGAAAACGGTAGCAATAAACTGACACGATCATGTGCTACGTTTATAGTTTGGGTCTTGTCCATCACATCATTCTCCTAATGATGTGATCCCATTATCAAGTGACAACACTTGTCTATGACGAGGAAACCTTGACCATCTTTGATTAACGAGCTAGTCAACTAGAGGCTCACTAGGGACAGTGTGTTGTCTATGTATCCACACATGTATTTGAGTTTCCAATCAATACAATTCTAGCATGGATAATAAACAATTATCATGAACAAGGAAATATACTAATAACCTATTTATTATTGCCTCTAGGGCATATTTCCAACAGTTTCTAGTCGGAGTCACACGATGGTTAATTCCTCCCTCGGGGCATGCGAGTGGTACCTTTATTTGTGATAAAACTAATTAAACTTTGCAACAAGTATATGAGTTCTTTATGACTAATGTGATACCATCGACATACGTAATCTCCCTTCACATATTTGCTAGCCTCTTCGGTACCGTGCATTGCCCATTCTCACTTTGAGGCCGGTGCATTTTTCGTCGGTGCATCCAAACCCCATGACATGGCAGGCTCCGTTGCACATAAACATTTTTTATATCGTCTTCAAAACAGACACCATACCTACCTATCATGGCATTTCCATAGCCATTCCGAGATATATTGTCATGCAACTTCAACCGTCACTTCATATGACTTGTACTTCCATTGTCATATTTCTTTGCATGATCGTAAGATAGCTAGCATGATATTTACATGGCTTGTCCGTTTTTTGAATCTTTTTCTACGCTAGATGCACATCCTGGTACATTGCGAGAGGCATTCATATAGAGTCATATCTTCCTATTAGTTTTTCATATCGAGTTGTAAGTAAACATAAGTGTGATGATCATCACTACTAGAGCATGGTCCCGGTGAGGAAATAGAAATGGGGGAGGATAAATGAGACCATCATAAAAAAATGGGGGAGGCAAAAAAAATAAAAAGGAAAAAAGCCCACCATTAAAAAAAACATAATAAACAAATAAATGAGGGAAAAGAGAGAAGGGGCTTTTCTACTGTCCTTTGCCACACTTGTGCCTCAAAGTGGCACCGTGTTCTTCATATAGAGAGTCTCTTGTTTTGTCACTTCCATATGCTAGTGGGAATTTTTCATTATAGAACTTGGCTGGTATATTCCGATGACGGGCGTCCTCAAATGCCCGAGGTCTTCATGAGCAAGCAAGCTGGATGCTCACCATTTAGCTTTACTCGAGCTTTCATACACTTATAGCTCTAGTGCAACCGTTGCATGGCAATCCCTACTCCTCACATTGATATATATTGATGGGCATCTCCATAGCCTTTTGATACGTCGAGTTGACGCGAGACTTTCTTCTCCACTTTTACCCCTTTGATACCTACCATGGCATTCTATTCCACCTATATGCTATGTCCATAGTTCACGCTCATGTATTTTGTGAAGAACAAAAAGTTGATGCATATTGAAAAATTACAATCTAATTGCCTGTCTTGGGCACCGTGGTGATTGACATTTGTATTAATGTGGTGAAGAAGGATCCGTGTCTAGCTAATATAATAATATGAATGGGGGTAAACATTCTTTGAGGATCGTATACTTTGAAAGATTGATGATTTTATTGCTTGTGCTTATAAGTCTATGTCAATGTTTGTTAATTCCTCGTTCCTTAGTGAGCATACATGCAAAAGATTACATATTGGGTAGCATGTGACATCACATTTTTTGTTTTTATCATTTACCTACTCGAGGAAGAGAAGGAATTAAGCTTGGGTATGCTTGATACGTCTCCAACGTATCTATGATTTTTGGTTACTCCATGATATTATATTATCATTCTGATACTTTTTGAGTGCTTATTTACCAATTTATATTAATTTTTAGCACTAACGTGTTGACTTAGTGCCCAGTGTGAGTTCCTATTTTTGTGTATTTTTTGTTTCGCATAAATTCCATATTAAACGGACTCCAAACACAATAAAACTTTACGGAGATTTGTTTTGGAATATGTGAATTTTTTGAGTCGGAATCACGCAACACGGTGCCCGAGGGAGGCACAAGACAACAGGGCGCAACAAGGGGGGTCGCGCCCTGATGGTTTGTGCCCGCCCCTTAAGTTGGTTGGAGCTCTCCTTTGGACGCAAGAAAGATATATTTTTAAAAAAACCTTAAAATTTCAGCCCGATCAGATTTAAAGATGTGTGGATATTTAAGAAATGGTGAAGGTCCAGAAAGTTGGTCGCGAAAACAGGAGAGAAAGAGAGAGAGAGAGAGAGAGAGAGAGAGATCCAATCCCGAAGGAGCTGCTGCCCTCCGGGTGCCATGGCAGCCATGGAGCATAGGAGAAACCATCCTCCCACCTAGGGAGGAGGACAAGGAAGAAGAAGGGGGGCTCTCTCCCCCTCTCTCTCGGTGACGTCGGAGCGCCGACAAGGCAACCATCATGACAGGGATCTACACCAACAACTTCGCCGCCGTCACCACCAACTCTCTCCTCCTCTATGCAGTGGTGTAAAACTCTCTTCCCCACTGTAATCTCTACTTGAACATGGTGTTTAATTCTATATATTATTATCCAAGAAGTGTGGCTATCCTATGACGTTTGAGTAGATTTCTTTTGTCCTATGGATTAATTGTGATATGATGTTATTGATATGAGTTGTGTGTTGATATGGTGTTGTCCTAAGGTGCCTTTCATGAGGCGCACACACGAAGGATTATCATTGGAGGGTTTTCATTATGTTCATGATTCGCTTATAGTGGGTGCTAGAGTGACAGAAGCTTACACCCGAGTAAGGGAGTTGTGTGCGTATGGGAGTAAAGAGGACTTGATGTCTAATGCTATGGTTGGGTTTATCTTAATGATTTCTAGTAGTTGCAGATGCTTGCTAGAGGTCCAATCATAAGTTCATATGATCCAAGTACGAAAAGTGTGTTAGCGTATGTCTCTCCCTCATTGCATATGGTAAGTATTTATCATCTTATATTCAATTGCCTATGGACAATCC
This sequence comes from Hordeum vulgare subsp. vulgare, assembly GCF_904849725.1. Taxonomy (NCBI): domain Eukaryota; kingdom Viridiplantae; phylum Streptophyta; class Magnoliopsida; order Poales; family Poaceae; genus Hordeum; species Hordeum vulgare. The sequence continues at coordinate 120,102,026 of NC_058524.1, read as the reverse complement.
TTTTCTTGCCTTACATGAAAAAACTTTCTACTAAACAACTAAGTAAGTTAGTATTTATTAAAATAGATCTAACTTTTATTTCCATGTTCTTTATTACCTTGCAAACCTATCTATTACACCTACTAAGTATTTCTAGTTTCCTTCGAACGAAATAGTTTAATACTTGTTCCAGGTAAAGTAAGCGTTTGTGTGCGTAGAGTTCTATTGGTTTTCGATAGAACTTGAGAGAATATTAATTCTACCTTTATCTCCTCATTGGGTGTGACACTCCTACTTATCAAAAAAGTCTACAAGCGATCCCCTGCAGTTGTGGGCTATCAAGAGGTTGCACTGCAATTCGGGTAATGGTGATTTATATGGAGGAATTCATGCCTCCCGCATAGCAGCAAAGCTAGGGGTCTTGCCATGTTCCAATGATCCTATATTTCCTGGTAAATACTTAGACTTTAGGGCAATGCAGCATCATGATTTTATTAGAGACAGAGCTTAGGAATATGATTACAATCTGACATTTGATAAATACCTTGTTATCTCTCTTATTTTGCATGCACCTATTCTCTTTGACTTTTAGAGCAAACAAATATATTTCATTCATGAGAATGAAGCGCACGAGTACAACGAGGCAGCAGAGGCTGCTCGTCTGGCTGGGAAGGCGGCGCAGAAGGCCTCCACGAGCTATCACTTCAATTATTATCCGAACCAGCGATGGTTATTACCAAGCTAGGCCCAAAGCCTAAACTTGGGGGAGTATGTTTTCTCAGTAACATTACATTTATGTTCACACATTTCATTCCAATTGCCCGTGTTCACCCTCTTTCATTGTAGTTTATTTCTGCTTTTCTTTCGTGTGTTTGAAAAACTTTTAGAAGATCCAAAAAAAAATTCTTGCTTATTTTTTATTTTTCTTTCTTGCTTTTCTAGTTTGTTATATTAAAAATAAAACCCAAAAAGATTTCTACTTTCTTCTTTTGTTTGTTGGGAGCTTTCCCATGTTAATAGTTTTTCTCGTTCTTGTTTTTCTTATTGCTCTTTTCACTTTCTTCAAAAAGCTAAAAACTCCAAAAATATTTCTGCGCATTTCTTTGAAATTCATTTCTTTTCTTTGAGTCATTGTAAGGGCAAGACCACGATGAAAATATTGAGTGGCTCTCATATGCACTATTGTTGATCTAACGAAGATCCAATATTACCTTGTCTTCTCCTTTGAATAAACTATTTCGCAGATTTCAGGTTAGTCAACAGCACACTTGCACTATTATTATTTTCACATCATTCGGTCATGCAAGTGAAAGTAAATAATGACGATGATTTGATAAGGTGACCATGGTAAAGGAAGTTAGTATGAACTCCTTTTGTTTTCTATTTTTGTAAATATGTTTATCTCATTCGATCTTGATTTAACATATTATGAGTAAACATGTCTTTGATGACAATTGGAGATTATAGTTGCTCAGGCCATGCTTAAATATCTATGAGTGCGGATAATGATTTATCTTGCATGTCAACATGCATTAAAATGAGTATGATTTAGTATGTTAGTATGGTATCATCATATTTCTTGGTTCTTGGTTGGCTTTTCTGCATGTGGGTTTTTGAGCTTATGGTCATCTTCATGACAAGCTAGAATTCATCGAAAACGGAGTCCATATGCATCTTCTATGATGTTTTCGATGTTGGATTTTTTGCCAGTTCTTCATTCATAGAGGATTCACATCTCTATATCATTGGCATTTTCATAACTGTCTCTTCTTAAGGTAACCAACAAGCTTGAGTTTGCTCAATTCAGAGCTCGTATGTGAATGTTATGGCAGTTTTAGTGCCATGGTAGTTTTTCTCTCTTAAGCGGAAGTACCGTTGCGGTGCAAGCAGTAGTACCGCTCGGGAGGTACTGCCGCTCTCCACTTCCGCCTTACTACCGATTATATTGTGCTCTCTGGATAACGCTTCCCTTCGGGCGGTAGTAGAACGACAATAATCGGCGGTAGTACCACTCTATGCGGTAGTACCGCCCTGTTTTTCTTTACTACTGTTGTTTCACCCACACTTGTAACACCTAGTGGTAGTACCGCTAGTGGGAGCAATAGTACCGCCCCGGCAGCACTACCGCCTCCTCGAGTCTCTCTGTTGCACGCTATGGATAGAAACTTCTGTGCAAACGGAAGTACCGCTCGCGTGAGCGGTACTACCGCTTATGCACGGGTTGAGTACATAACGGTTGAATTTGGAGGAACCTATTTAAGGGTGTCTTCTCCCCCAATGGTTTCTAACTCTTAATATCGTGTTCTTCCCCATTATTGACCTTCTTTGAGCTTGCTAACTCTGTGTCCCTCCAATGATTCTTGCTAGTTCTTGAGGGAAAAGAGAGAGGAGATCTAGATCCACATTTCCACCAATCACTTTCTCCTCTTTGTGAGGGGAACCCCCTGGATCTAAATCTTGGAGTTCTTTGTGAGCTCTTTGTTCTTCCTCTCATATCCTTCATAGCTTTTGTTGTTGTAGAGGGATTTGAGTGTGGGGGATTTGACCACTTAGTGTGTTCTTGCCATTGCATTAGTTGCATCGGTTTGAGTTCTCCGTGATGATATGTGGAAGTGAAGGTTGAGAAGCTTATTACTCTTTGGTGCTTGGTACCCTAGAACTTGTTCATCTTGGGTGCTTTGGCCTCCTAGAGGCTTGGTGGTACCTCAGATCTCAATCATTGTGATGTAAAGCTTCGGGCAAGCGTCGAGGTCTCCAATTAGGTTGTGGAGATTGCCCCGAGCATTTTGTACAGGTACCGGTGACCGCCCCCAAGGGTTGCCAAAGTGTACAGGTTCGGTGACCTCCCCCAAGGGTTGCCACTTGTACGGGTTCGGTGACTGCCATCAAGGGTCCCTTAGTTGAATCACGACATCTTTCATTGTTGGGGGCGTGAGGAGATTACGGTGGCCCTAGTGGCATCTTGGGGAGTATTGTGCCTCCACACCTCTTCAAACGAAGATTAGCATCCGCAAGAGTATGAACTTCAGGATACATCGTTGTGTCCACTTGCCTCAGTTATCTCTTAACCGAGCCCTTTACTTATGCACTTTACTTTGTGATAGTCATATTGTTTCTTGTTATATATCTTGCCATCACTTAGTTGTTTATCCTTCTTAGCATAAGTTGGTGGTGCACATAGGTGAGCCTAATTGTTTTAGGTTTTGTGCTTGACAAATTAAATGTTAGAGCATCTTCAATAGATGGTCCAAATTTTGGTGGTCCAAACCGGTGATGGTCCAAATTTAGAGCACCAAAAAGTGCTTTTTACGTCTCCGAAAAAGGCTCAATTTCGATAGATGGCCCGAAATGGAGATTTAAAAAAGAGAGAAACTCCAATAGATGGTCCAAAACGAAGATTAAAACGACCAACTACTACTTCATATCAATATAGTTCAAACATGAAATTCAACACAGTTTCATACACAAATTCAACTACTACTTATTCGTACTATTAGATGAAACTACTCCTCTCTGTCGGAGCTGCGGAACTGCTCCCAGAACTCGTCCTTGGCCGGGTCATCGCACCCCTCGTCCTCCTCCTCGGAGTCACCCCAGTCCTCATCCAACGACTCGATAGGGATCACAGTCGAGGGGTCGGCCTCGTCCTCCTTCTTCACCCCCTTCTTTTTTGCGTCGACGTCGCGCTTCGAGTAGTGCTCCAGCTAGGCCTGGACGTACTGCGGATGCTCTCGCGCAAACGGATCCATCGTCGCCTCGTCGCTCTCGCTGGGAGCGACGACAACCGCCGGTCTCTTCTTCGCTTTCTTCGTCATCACGTCCTCCATATGGATGCCCTGCGGCACGAGCCACTCTGCCACCGCCTGGGACTCGTCCTCAAGGAAGTTGAGGTTCATCTTCGGCCATCTAGCACGCCGCATTGCCACGTCGTAGGCACGCGCGGCCTCATCGGCGGTGGGATACGTGCTGAACCACCAACATCGCCCGTCGTCGGAGAACTCCAGTCCGAAGTTCCCGAAGGGCTTCGCCCTCACGCCGAAGATACCGGACTTGCCCTTCGGCGTCTTCTTCGACGCCTTCGGGGAGCGGGAGGCGACTGAGCAAGTAGCAGGGCGGCGGCGTGCGGCGCGGGGCGGAGGCGGCCGGAGCGGGACGGCGGTGTGCGACGCGGGGCGAAGGCGGATGAAGCAGGGCGACAGCGTGTGGCGCGAGGCGGAGGCGGAAGGAGCGGGGCGGCGGACGGACCGGAGGCGGAGACGACCGGAGAGGAGACGGACGGAACGGGGCGGGCGGAGGCAGACGTAGCGGGGTCGGGCGGAAGACGGATCTGAGGCGAAGGCGGCTAGGGGTTCGGATCTACGGTGGGGCGGCGGCGGAGTGGGGAGCTGCGCGGGGAAACGACGTGCGGAGAGCAGGCGGCGGGCGCGAGGTGGAGGGGGAATGAAGTGGCGGTTAGGCGTTTGGCGGGAGGCCACGTTTTTACATCAGTGCATCTCGTGATGTAAATTTGCATCACAAACTTTTCAATTTTACATCACCGGAAGGCCGCGGTCCAATTTTTTTTACATATGGACCGCTTGTTGGAGGACTGTTTTTTGCCCCAGACGGTCCAAAAGTTAGGTATTTTTACATTTGGGTCATCTATTGGAGATGCTCTTAGTTTTATTTCGCATTTGTTCAAGTCTAAACTGTAATTATTTTAAAGCGCCTAATCATCCCCGCCCTCTCTAGGCGACATGCACATCCTTTTATTTGTGGTCTTGAATCAACCCCCAACTCTTCTTTCATAGCCTCACCCTAATACTTCTTCGTATTTGCATCCTTGAATACGGCTCCAAGATGCATAGGTGCAGATGGCTTTGTATAACAACCTACCGTCGAGGCCCTTAGTGGTAGGGTTGCACACCTACTGTAAAAAAAGATCTCTAAGTTGCGAACACACTGTGTGCGAGTGTCTATCACCGGATCCGTTGACGGTAAGGTCATAATGCGTTAACGCCAGCCTCTCTAGCGGTAGGCCATTTTTCTACCGCGAGGAGCCTCGACGGTAGGTTGTTATACCCTACCATCAAGGCCTCTGACGTTAGAGAAAAGATAAGATCCGGAAAAAAAAATCAGTGGGGTTAATTCCAGCTTAAATTTTTGAAAAAGTTCGAAACAGTGAATTTTACCTGAGCTAGAAATTGCGAGCCACCAGAGATGCTCACTTGTGAGCTGACAGGCACACAGTACTAGACGTACTTGCTTGCTCGCCACCAAGTGATGCTAATGCCCCTACATCACTGCCTCGTGACAAACCTCGAGGTGTCTCTACGTATGAAGCATGAGGTACTTTCTCACGTGAGCAGCTATCTCTTGCCCACAATCATGCGGTGCAGCCCCACTTGGGCTACCTTGTGGCGTTCCAGACACAACCTTTGTTGGGCTAGCTTCTGGCCCACAAAGTGAGTCTTGCTTTACCGAGCCACCACAAACAGCTACTCCCTCCGTCCCGTAATAAGTATATTTTTTTCTATCAATCAAACTAGTTAAACTTTAACTAACTTTATTAAATAAGATGTTAGCATTTATGACATCAAATTAATATCAACAGATTTATCTTTACATGAAGTTTCCAAATATATCATTTTTATGCCATATATGTTGCTACTATTTTTTATAAAGTCGATCAAATTTTAAAAAGTTTAACTAAGTACTTCCTCCGTCCGAAAATACTTGTCCTAAAGATGAATGTATCTACATTTATTTTAGTTATAGATACATTTATTATATTAATTTTTAAGACAAGTATTTTCGGACGAAAGAAGTATAAATCTATATATACCCTTATTTGTAGACGGAGGGAGTACCTTGCAACTTCCAGATGGGTGCAAGACATCCCGATTCCATGCGAGACCTCTCGCTCGAGTTACCGTGGCTAGTCCTTTTGGCCTACTCAGCTGTACACCACCTTCGCCTGTTACTGGGCAGTGTGGCACGGCTACTGCTCATGTGTTTATTTTTGTATCGGCATATTTTGATTCGTGGTTTTCAGATACCACGTACACTGAAGTGATATTTGTGTATGTAGCATTGCCACAAATTTTAAAATTATATCTTACGTTAATAGCTTCAACATGAGTTTTGGAATCACCCTTCATGTCTATAACAAGGCTGATTCTGCACGGCCGAGCGCATGCAATGAGTGTTTCCTTCGCTCCAGCAAAGATATCACTTACTCCTGTAGCATTGATGTTAGTTTTGAAATCACCCCCCTCGCATGCATAGCATTGTCACGAGTTTTCGAACCATGATCTTGAGAGCAAACGTTTTCTACACGAAGTGCGACAATTTCTTTAGCCGACACTTGAAGAACTGGATGCTCCTCGTCCACGAGTTCACAAATCAATATCATGTCACCGTCATCTTCTAGTTGAGCCATGAGCGTCTTCTCCTTCGGGGGATTCTTGCACTCTGATTTGAAGTGCCTCGTGATGCCACAATTGTCACACTTGATCTTGCGCTCGTCGAACTTCTTCATCTTCTTCGGAGCACCATCGCTCGCGTTCGTCTTACTTTGTTCGTTTGGTGCATGATCTTGGAGAGTGTTGCTGGTTGAGCCCTCGCCTTCTCTCCTTGACTCCAGCGCCTGCCACTGAGCCCGTGCAAGCATGACAAGCTCATCGTTCCTCTTGTTCCAAAATTGTACCGCATACGCTTGTTGTGAGTCTTGTAACGTCCGACGAGATCATCAATGGATCGCGAGATCGACGCACTACTCAATCACCGTGATAATTTATAGGTACCGGGGAGGAGCCGCACGCAAAAACCGAGGGACAACCAAGGACCCCATGAGGTTTTCTTCGAGTGCGTGGATCCGAGTGACGAGAGTAGCTATCCATGAAGGGAACGCATCCACAGACTCATTGTCGATCATGACCAAAGTCTCATAGTTCTTTAAGAGAGTTTGAAGATAGGCTTGACACGGATGTGTGCCTCGAACATGAGCTCCAAGGTATCCCACGTCTCTTTCGTCGTTTCTTTGACGATAATGTATTGAAGGACATCCATCGGCATCACCGGATAAATTGTTGATGCTGCCTGCCGATCCTTCCGGTGCTCGGCTCCTTCCTTCTTGAAAGTGTCGCCTCCTAGATTGACAACGTCCCATAACTCATTGGTGCGGAGACCATACTTCATGAGGGCCTTCCAGATTCCGAAGTTTTCACGATCAAGCCGTGTATACAATGAACTCGTCGGAGCAGCAAATACTTTAGCCGCATCAGTATACTGCTCCAGCTCCTTGTCCTCTCATTTTCCAACATGATCTCTGTTAATTAAAAATCAACTTTTCTTTAGATATCAATTATTGGTCTAAACGCCGCCGAGTACTTTTCAACAGCACGGGGATGATTGACGAAGCAACGGGAAAGGAAGCTTGCTGACGAACTTGATTTGTGCCCCCAAGTCGGCTAGACCCGACGAAATACTTTTAAGCCGAGACGTACCACGGAAGCTAGCCTCCAAATACGTGCACAGCAGCGTACGGAAAGGCTGATTGATCTTGCTGATGGCCGGCACGTTGCTAAGCTAGCTAACCAAACGATCAGCTTGATCGATTCTAGCCAATACACACGTACGCACACGAAGAAGATTGGATAGTCACGCAGCCTGCGTCGAGCCTGCTTTTATTTTATTTATGGAAAACATTTAGGAACGACGCGTCGGTTCAATCTTTCGTTGGTCTTATCCATGAATGACGCACGGCACACTTAAAGGCAACCACGTGGTACGATGAATTCGTATGAGATTCCTTACTTCTTTCCCGCTGCTCATTCCCTTCCTTATTCCCTCGCATCAAAAATCAGGCCGCACGGCCGCATTGAATTGTCGGTCCCGTCCTTGTCGGTCGTCCTCGTCGTCAATCCTCACCCCCGTCGTCCGTCTCTGTCGTCGTTTTTGCAGCAAACACCGTGAATAAAAAGCTACAACCACGATAGAGAAAAGCTTCACTCGGTGCGTGGTAATATTTCATCCCTTTCTAAAGAAAAGCTTCATTGGCCATGGAAAAAAGTTTCAACCACCAACATGGCAAGCTACATCCCCTCCCCTGTCTTAATTTTTTCATGGCGAGCGAAGCGTCAACGGACATGACCGGCAAAGTTGCGTCCATGACCGAAGGCGTAATTTGCTACATTCTTTAACCAGCATCAAAATTTGCTACAACCGACACCGCATTGCTATCATCGGTGTCTCATTTTGCTACATCGCAGATGGTGTCATGATTTTTGCTACAACCGGTGTTCCATTTTGCTACAATCGGCATAACATTTTGCTACATTCATCACGGTTGTGCGGCGACCCGTGACGGCGGCCGGGGCTGCGACCGGCGGCCGGCGCTATCAGAGCTGTGGGTGTCCTACCGGAGCTGCCACCGTCAGCGAGGGAGCTGCAACCGAGACGAAAGTTGCTGCATGCGTGGATCCGACGAGGGAGCTTCAACCGACGGCGAGGACGAGGACCGGCGGCGAGGTCGAGGACGGACGACGAGAGGGGCCGGCGGGAGAAGGACCGCTAGATCGCGCCAGGGGTGGGGGAGAGGAGGTGGAGGGGGTTGTGCGTTGGACGAGGACACCCGGCGAGGTGTTCGCGTTCGTTGGCTAAAGATTAGGGATGAAAAGATCCAACGATCAAAGGCTTCCAAATCTAACGATTAGGGTGTGACCGACCGAATCGTTTTGGTCGATGCATCGACGTAGGGCGGTGCCCTTTATTTATCGCTTCAACTTAATCGTGCTGGTATACAAGGGGCAGTGGTACACGCATATAAATATGCTTAAAATAGATTAGAAGCTAACCTATTTGGGTTCTACTCCCTCTGTAAACTAATATAAGAGTGTTTATGTAACTAAAATAGTAATCTAAACGCTCTTATATTAGTTTACGAAGGGAGTACTTTTAGTTCTGCCTGATAATTGTTTCTGTGTACGAGCTAGACAGAGTGCCACACACGTTATGGTTATTCCAACAAGGTCATTAGTAGTACACGAGTTCCAATAGGCGCCTGCCTGGGGTTAGTTTTCTTTTAGAATCGTCTGCGGTAATGTAGTGAGAGCATGTGTATCCGGATCCCTCAAATCCTCCTCAAAACGTTCGGACAGATCGGTTGGTCATTGTCGGTCATAAAAAATTGTTCAACCGGACCTCTCAAACGTCTGGGCTGATCGGTACCTCCCATTCCCAGCTGAAATATGGGGCGGGTGTGGGAGAGCCCGGGCACGCCCGCCACGTCGTACCCCGACAACCCGACCTTATCTCAAATTACATAAAATCGGCTAAACCCTTCCTCCTCCTCCCACCACCCGTCAACATTTTCCGCGCCCGACCCCTCGCCGTCCGGCACCCTTATTCTTCATCCTCACCACCTGTCCTGATCCGCCGCCATGATGTCTTCCACCCCGTCCACGACCGTCGCGATGTAGATGCGGCCCGCCTCGTCCGTCGGCGGGCCTTCCTCCGCTTCATCTTGCAAGCCAGAGAACATCGCCTGTAAGCTGCGCCGTCGTCGGCAGCGATAGAAGGCGTTGGCCGCACAACTACACGCGGGCTCCCTATACCCCATCCATGCAAACGCCGGCGTGGATTGTGACATCCGGTACCGTCGAGACCGAGGAGGAGGAGGATGACACGGTCGGCTGGACCCTTCCGGAGAGCTTTCCGGCCAAGCAGCAGCCGTCAGTCTAAGAGTGTGAGTCCCGCGGCTTGTTCGGGAGCGGGTGAGCACGGGCAACCTCACCGCTCGGGCTGCACACGACATGTTCGACGAGGGAGAAGATCGAGTTGGAGAAGCAAGAGGCGGCTTGAAATTCAGAGGGAGAAGATCGAGTTGGAGAAGCAAGATGCGGCGATCAAATGGGAACTCCAGAAGGCCAAGACATTTGAAGACATTGAGCTCGAGAAGGAGAGGTTGCAACTCTCACACCGCGGAGGATGCACAAATCATGTTCGCGGATGAATTCACTTTGGATGAACATGCAAAAAAATAAGCTTGTGAACAGAAAGAAGAAGATCAATGACCGTAGAGCGTAGGAGGCGGCCAGGGGTGGCAACGGGTGCGGCAGCGAAGCAGGCATCCAGGATGCACGCGATGGAGGCAGCCTGGATGGAGGCGGCGATCCTTGCCAAGATGCAGCGGAGAAGGCAGTTCGGATGCAGGTGGAGATGGATAACCAGGCGGAGGAGGACGCATGGACGAACTCGTCTAGCGTGTGATCCGACAACACTTGTCGGTCGGACATTGATTTTATTTTGGCATGTCCGTTTGGTTGAACTATGATATCATTTGTTTTTGTTTAAAACTATTAAATTCGGACAATTTGTATCGAATGATCCACGTGCATGATTTTATATGGATTTAAGAGTCCGGATATGAGGTATGTAAATACACGAAATGAAACATAAAAGACCGTTTGGATGTGTCCGCGGACGTGCTTGGACGCGTCAGGCGTTTGAGGGGTCGGATTTGAGGGGTTCGGTTGTTGATGCTTTGAAAGATTGCGAGGTCGGGCCGTGACAAGGCACGAGATCAGCCAGGTTTGGTTAATTCAAAGTTTGCATGGATGAATCCTAGTAATTCAGCCTTTGGAATTTTGTAGAGGTTTCAAAGACCATTTGTTATATTCAGCAGTTTACTGGGCTGGCCTAGTGTGTGATTCAGATGCCCGAACCTTCCAACGCCGGACCAGAACATTCATATGCCGGGCCGTGGCGCCTGGCGAGGCACGAAACTGGCCTGCGTTAGTGAAAGTCTGCTTGTATTTCGGAAAAAAATGTTTGTCATATATTTGAAAACAAAATCATGCATTAAAACTTTTTCACCGTATTTTACAAAAAATGTCCAATATAAAATCATGAATAGAAAATAGATTTGGAAATGGAACAACAGGAGAAAAGAAAAACCAAACAAAAAAGTAAAAGCCAAAGACAATAATAGGAGAAAATAACCCATAAAAATAAAGAAAAACAAATGGAAACGAAAACTGAAAATAAAATGAAACAAAATTCGGAACAGAAATAGACATAAAAAATGAACTAGCAAAAATCCGTTGAGAATCGTGAATGAGCTCGAAAAGCATCATGCATGTGTGTTTTGGAACCTATTTGACTCTACAAGCGTCAAATGGTATTGAGGAATCTTTGTCGCAAAAAGAAAGTATTGAGGAATCCTATTTGGCAGTCATGTGCCAAATTTCTATGCATTCGTTACATAAGGCCATAAGGTCTTCTCTACCGGTTTTGTGAAGTTTCTAGAATATCCTCTCGGTTTTTATGGGGCGCTTTCTATGTTTTCCCAGGATACATTTTTTCTTCTTCTTTCACTTTCTTGTTTTCTTTATTTTGATTTGGATTTTATTTCCAAGTTTGTGAACTAATTTATATATTTTTCAGACTCAAAAAATCTACAAATTCATCGAAAACTAAAATTGTGATCACTTTCCAAATCCATAAAAAATTCAAATTGGAGAACTTTTTCTTCAAATTCATGAACATTTTCTCAAACTCACAAATAATTTTTACTCTACTAAACCGAATTTTTTCTTTAAAAAAATCATAAACCTTTTTCTGCTGCTAAATTGAATTTTTGTAAATCAACTGAGCAGCAACAACAACTGGCATAGAGCATGTTTTTCTTTCATGATCGTGCCTGAACAATCCTCGTTATGCAAGGCGAGCGAGCATTTTGGGCCGCATCTCACTATGCTCGTGTGTGAGCACTAGTGCACTAACAGTCACTCAGGAGGAGGAGATCTCAACCGGATATGCCATATGAACTTTAATAAAGTTTGTTTGGTTGAGATATTTGAGTAACCATTGTATTCAACTGTATATTGGGCTAGCCAAGTGTCAGATTAAGTTGGGCGGGTATATTTGGGTGCTGCAAACCAACCTGTGGTTGGATGGTTAGGAGGACTGTGGTATCCCCTGTCCACCAGAGTTCAAGTCAGTGGCGACTTCGTCAATCTCAAGATGATGTGCCGGCTTAGTCTCTCGAAGGTGCTCATAGGGATAGGGTGTGCGTGTGTGCGTTCATATGGGTGAGTGTACGCTCGTGGATGTGAGCGACTTCGATTGTACTCTGCTAAAAAAAAAGGTATATTTGGGTGCTCCTATACTTTGGGAGCTCCTATACGACGCGTTTTGCGTCCGACTGCCGAGGAAACGCGCAAGGCGAGTCAGACCTGGGCTGGCCTGGTAATGAGTTTACTGTGGCACCATATAGAAAATACAGTAAAAAGAGAAATACATGCGAGCAAATGGTACTGTAGCTACTGTATTTTGTAAAAGACGAACCTTTTAAAAAATCCGACTTCATTTAAAACTGAATATTTTTCTGAAAACATGATGATTTTTAAAAAAATGCGAACCTTTTTTCAAAAAACGTTGAACACTTTTAGATATCTGCGAACATCTTTTCAAACTTTTTAATATTATTTAAAAGTAGGAAACATTGTTTTGAAAGCGTGAACATTTTTCAAAAACATGAACATTTGCAAACATTTTTTAAAATTCCGGAACATTTTTCAAATTTCGGAATATTCTTCAATTTTCGGAATATTTTTCAATTTTCGGAACATTTTTATAAGAAACAAAACATTTTTATTAAAATTCCAGAACATTTTTTTAAATTCCGGAACATTTTCGCAAATTCCAGAATATTTTTCAAATTTCGAAACGTTTTGTTTTTGAGAATTCCGATTTTTTAATAACATTGAACGTTTTCTCAAATTTTGGAACATCTTTTAAATTGCGAAACATTTTTTCAAATTCCGGAACATTTTTGAAGTTACAAAACATTTTCGAAATTTATATGTTCTAATTCTGGAACATTTTTCTAATTTCAGAACATTTTTTCAAATTCCAAAACATTTTTTGAAAATCCAGAACATTTTTAAACAGAAACAGAAAAAAGAAAGAAAAAAGAAAAAAAGAAAGAAAAACTGGATCAGGGAATCATCTAAAAACTTCCCAAAACCAGAAAAAACGGGCTGAAAACCTCAAGAAGGTTGCCAAAACCGGGATCGGTGAACTAACAGTCCGGCCCAAACCCCGTCGCTCGCTCGCAGCTCCTGTGTGTTTACCCGACTATTTGACGCAAGGAGCGTCAAATAGGGTTTCCCCTATACTCTACCATATGTGAGACCTCCTAGTTGACGCACGTGGGAGGTAAGATTCGGTGCTTCACGCGCCGGAGGAGCTCCCTAGCGCCCACGTGCCGATGCTAGTTGGCCGGCCCATGTGGATTTCACATTTTATTCTTCCCTAGTTTGCTCGACCACATTTCACAAAAAAATGATTTCAAAAAATCTCACATATTTAAAAAAAGTTCAGCCACTTAAAAGAAGTTCTTCAAATTGGACAAAAGTTCATCCAATGTTAAAAGTTTGTCAATATTTCAAAAAAGACAAGCATATATGCCCGTGCGTTGTAAAAAATATTTTTGTACGATTAACCGCGTGAGAAAAATGATGTGTCGGAGACGGAGCCACGAGTTGCGACCTTCTCGGGGGTCATGTTTGGCCCACGAGATCTTGATAGTAGTGGGATTGGTCAGTGCCTCCTACGACGATGTAACCGAATATATTACTAATTACATCGCATAAATGAAAGACCTAGCGACATGTTGCTAGCTAGTCGAACAAACGTGTCCTAATGACCAATGACGAGCCGGAATACTAGAACATAAAGCTTTTCACCAGTGAACGGATGAAAAAATGAGAGAAACTTACTTTGATTTATTAGTAGGTATAGAAGTATGGATATAGATATATATTGGTGAATTTTAAAAATGTTCATCGATTTTGAAAAAACATTCATCAATATTGAAAAAATGTTCATCGAATTTAAGAAAAGTTCACCAATTTTGAAAACAAAGTTCATCATTTTGTAAAGAAGTTCTTAAATTTAAAGAAAACACTAATGTGAAAAGAAGTTCAAATAATTTGAGAAAAAGTCCATCAATTTTGAGAGTAAGTTCATCTATTTAAAGAGAAATTAGGAAAAATAAATGAAAATAAATGTGAGTTAAGAAATTATCAAAACGGAAAAACTAGGAAAAATAAATCAGATAAAAGAAAAAACAGAAAAATGAAAATAAATGTGAGTTAAGAAATTATCAAAACGGAAAAATACGAAAGTAAGCGCATCACGTGGGGGTGTGGGGTGGTTACTGCAGCTTACAAATAACCATGAAGTTGCCGGTGCGATTATGCGGTTTTTTCTTGAGCGGGTAAAGCAATTTTATTCATCATAAGCCACATAAAGTGAGATACAAATTGGGTCATGGGACATCCCCAACCAAGTGTGGTGCCGCGGCTCTCTATGAAGAGAAAATTTAGCTAAATGGTGTGCCTCCATATTGGCTGTACGCCCTTCAAAAACAAAAGTACAAAGAAATTGAACTACTGTAGACTTAATCTCTTTGATCACATCTCTATTATTCCCCATGCTTCCATTGTTGATGTCCAAAATCGCCTGTTTTTAATAAGATGCAATAACTACTCTCTGTAGATTGAGATCAGCTCCAAGCGCTAAGGCTTCTCTGCATGCGATGGTTTCTAGAATAAGTGGGTCTTGGAGTCCTGCAATCACCAATGCCGAACTACCCATGTAGATGCCATGATCGTCGCGGCAAACTGCAGCCGCCGATCCCCTCTACCTGTGCGAATACCCGCATCCACGTGGATTTTCGCGTACCCCAGCAGTGGAGCTTTTGACGCGCTCTCTGAACTTCCAAAGGGCCTCTCCTAGCTCCTGTTGGGCGCGGTACTCTCAACGCCTCAAGCTCCTGGATGAAGTTTCTTACAAAGGATTGTGTAGTTTGGGGTGATTGGAAGATGTGTTCATGAATCGCCTTGTGTTGGGCTGTCCATATCGTCCAAAGGGTGACTGCCAGGAGGATGAACTGATCATGTGGTAGTAAATCAATTAGTGCAAAGAGACACTGCTTTGCATTGGGCCCGGTATTTGCGATTAAAACCTCACCTAGGTCTTCGTCTACCAGGGCCCAAGTGCATCTAGATGAGGTGCAATTGATCAGGGAATGTCTCCAGGAATCGGACGCTCCACACATGCCACATAAGGGGCTATTAGTCATGTGTTTGGGTGCCCTAACATCTTCTGTTGGGATTGATTGCTTAGCCAACCTCCATTGAAACATTTTTACTTTACACGGGACTATAACATTCCACAAGCTCTTCCATGGCGCCTCCTAAACCACAACAGACGACGGTCCAGGTGCACCGTCCAGCCATGCCTCGCGACGCGTTGGGTGGCAATCAACATACGATAGGCCGATTTGACAGAAGAGTATCCATTGCGTTCAAACTTCCAGCTCCAGAAATCCTCCTCATTACATGTGCAAATAGGAATGCTCATTATCGCATGTACATCTGTGGGCATAAAAACTTACATGATCCTCTGCTCATTCCATGAGGCACTTGATGATATATTAGCTCCGCCACAAAGGTCGGTGGGTTAGCAATTAGGCACCCATAGGGCCGCATCATCTCAGCTCTCGGGATCCATGTATCCACACATATCAAAGTATTTTTCCCATTACCAATCCTCCTTATCAAGCCGAGTTGTAGTGTGTCTCGTCCTTCTATGGACGCCCTAAAAATCTGGCTAGGATGCCCACCAAGAGTAGAATGTAAGATTGTGGTGCCTCGAAAATAAACACTCTTGAGTATACGGGCACAAAGAGTGTCCGGGTGTTGGAGCAACCTCCATGCGTGTCGCACTAGCATTGCCATGTTGAAAAGTTCAAAGTCTTTAAACCCTAAACCCCCCATACCTTTCGGTTGGGTCATGGACTGCCACAAAACACAATGTGGTTTTCGTTTGCCATCTTTTGAGCCCCACCAAACTTTTCGGATGAGCATATTCAGGTGTTCGCGTAAACCCCTCGGAAGCTTGAAACATGTCATAGAAAATATCGGAACGGCCTGAGCTACTGCCTTGATCAAAACCTCTTTGCCTGTTGTTGACATGGTGCTTTCTATCCATCCTTGAACTTTGCTCCACGACCGATCCTTCAAGTATTGAAAAGACCCATTTTTCGAGCTCCCTCAATCTGAAGGCATTCCAAGGTACTTCTCGTTTAGAGTTTCGTTGGGTACATTGAGAGAGGACTTAATGTCCATTAGAGTACTCTCGGCCACCCCTTTGCTGAAGTATATTGAAGATTTTGCGAAGTTGATGCTCTCACCTGAAGCTTGGCAATAATGATTCGGTACGAGGTTCACCTCATCAGCTCCGACACTATTTGCCTTACAAAACAACACGCTATCATCAGCAAATAAAAGGTGGCTAATCGGTGGCGCCGTGGGTGCCACTTGAATACCACCAAAGTTGGATGACTCACTCTTAGATTTTAACACGCATGACACGCCCTCTGCTGCTAGCAAGAACAAGTACGAAGATATTGGGTCCCCTTGTCTAATTTCGCGTGAAGGTTCAAACTCTTCCAGTTTCTTCCACAGACTGTTCCTCAGATATTATATCAGGAAGGATCAACTTCAACCTATTGGAAATTACCTTTAATGCTATCTTATACAAAACATTGCACAAGCTGATGGGGCAGAATTGAGATAGCATTGTGGAATTCTTTACCTTTGGGATCAGTACCAGGACAGTCTCATTTATGCATGTTGCAGACTCCGTGCCATCCAAAATCTTGATCACTACACTAGTTGCCTCCTCTCCACATACCTTCCAA